>NC_088775.1:857072-1145294 GCF_954871325.1 Gordionus sp. m RMFG-2023
ACTTAATATATCGTTTTTAAATTGAAGATATATTTCAATGAGAAAAAATTTTTTTTTACTAAACTAAGCTCTTCTGCGTTTATTTTTTTATAAATAGAGTATATTTATCGAAGAAGTCTAGTTTAGTAAAAAAAAAGAAGTATTTTTAAAAATAATTAATACTATCATTTTCTGTATCTTTTCGAAAGCTAAACATAATTCTGCATTCATTTTTTTATATGTCTATAGGCCAAGATAAAAAGAATTTGGCAAAGAGAAAGCCTATACTCAAGAATTGCACATATATTTAATAACTTTATGGAGCAAGGTAAGGGCTAGTGTTGTCAAATTGCTGGGTTGATTTGACCAAAAACCCAAAAAAGTGTGAGCCCAAAAAGCGACCCAAAGCCGAGCTAACCTTTTGAGCAGTTATCTGCAAGCCCGACATGGTCCTGACAAGATAAAAACGAAAGTTACATCAATTGGGTAAGTAGATTATGCATTTTAAAAAATAAATGTTTGCTAAGTGATAGTATTATTGAAAAAGTAAAAATTTTATCAATTAGCAAAAATATTAGGCAGAAAATTACGTTAAAAGAAAACATTACATTATAACAGAAATTCTTACTTTAATAGATGATTTTGAAGAGTTAGAATTGAAAGAAAATTGTTAAAGATAAAAAAAAGTTTTTCTTTAAACCCCCTCTTTTATTATGTTAAAGATAAAAAAGTTTTTTTATCCCCCTCTTTTATTATGTGTAAGATGTAAAAGTTTTTTATCCCCTTCTTTTGTTTATGTTAAAATTAATTAAAGTTTTTATCCATCTCCTTTGTGTATCATAAAATGAAAGTTAAAAAATGTTTTTCTTTTTTTTTGGTAATTTTTGTTTTAAGTTAAACACAGTGAGATTAACACATATGGCTTTTGTGTTTTCTCTCACTTTACTGTATTTCTTACTTTAGGAGTCCTCAGTAAGGTGATCCGAAAATATGAGTTAGACCGTTGGGTCCGGGAGACCACCCTGCATCCCAAGGTATATTTTGAGTTTCGGGAAGTTTAGGGGGGTAGGTTTTATCCCCAATTATGTACGATAAAACTAACACAACTCGATTCCACAAAAACGTTCTTTTTTTCACTTTGCGCCAATTTAATTTTAATTTATAATTGCGCCTTTTATTTTCCCTATAAAAGGGACGAATTTTTTATAGTTTTGATATACTTATTTTTTCTGTAAAATAATTTTGAAAATCTTGATTAATCTTTTTTATGTTTAAAAATAATTTTGAAATTTTTATTAATAAAATATCATGACCCGATCGCAAAGTACATCATTGGCGCCCTGGGGGCTCAGACCGCTCAACATCAACGAATATTCGGCTTCGGAACCCTTGTGTAATTATTTACACCGGTTTCGTTTGCAAACAACGAATATATCCGATGATATAGAGAAAGGTATACTATTTCTAACTTACTGCGGACCAACATTATTTGCCAAATTAAAAAATACGTTCTATCCAGAGTCAATAGAGACCCAAGGGTTTCTAAAAATTAATCAATCAATCGACAAATTCGCCGAACCACCCAATCAAGCCCGCTACCGACTAAGGAATCGAATTCAACATCTCCACGAATCAATAACCCAGTACGCGGAAGCCCTGGTCGAAATCGCCCACAATTGCGATTTAAAGGAGAGCCACGATTTATTTATGGCTACTCAATTTATGTCTGGCGTTTATTCAACAGTAATAAAACGCAAGTTATTATCGCTACCCCCTACTCAGTTCCAAGAATATGTGGAAATAGCAAAAACCGAGGAGCTTATCGAATCCTGGTCAACATCAGACGGAGGAAATTATGATATTCCCCCACCTCAGGATACTCATACACACCTAACATTCAAGTCAAACGCTCAACCTACCCATAGAGACAATTATTCAACCAAAAATTCATCGCATTGGACTCAATACAACCAACAACAACAATACCCAAATCACTCCAACAATTCATCTTATGTGCCCCCGTATCACCAAACCCCACAATACCAATATCCCACGAACAATTCCTCTCAATGGCCCCCATATAACCGGCAACAATATCAAACCCCCAAATGCTACAATTGTGGACGAATAGGTCACTTAGAGCGAAACTGTATGAGACCCGCCCTACAACCCGAAACGAAGAAAGCGATAACGAACAATGTGGTAAATGCAATAGAACAGCTTGAAAGCTATCCTTCAAATCAGCATTCGATAAATTCTTTAACTATAGAAATTATCCCTACAAAAGACCCCCCTCCAAACACCACATCCCTGCTCGTCGACAATATTATTGAAAACACCATACCCGAAGCCTATCGAGCTTCCGTAAAGATTAATAAAATTCCAATAATAATGGAGGTTGATACGGGTTCACCCATTACCATCATAGGAGAGAATTTATATAACGCCCAGTTTAAAAACCTTCATGTAACTAAACCTACCATAAAATTAAATTCGTATTCAGGACATCCGGTTCCTATAGTAGGCACAATAAATACCGAAATAATACATAACCAACAATCGGCAAACATAACAATAGTAATCACCAAAAATGATTACAACCCTATTATAGGCAGGGATGTAATAGAAATTTTTCCCTCAATTATATCAAACATATTCACAAAAAAGAACACTACAAAACTAATCTCAAAGATCCCCTATATTACCGACGATATTCTAAGAGAACTTCCAATTTCTATTAACGTACGTGTAAAACCAGAAGACCAACCAAAATGTATCCAACCTAGCCAAGCAAGCCAACCACTGCAAAATACCATTAGCAATGAGTTATGTCAAAGAAAAACGAAACTTGAATTACAGAGCTTCTATGATAAGCAAATCCGAAAAAGACGATTTCCCGATAAATCGAACAATTAATTACTCTTTTTTTTCCCTCCTCCTCTTTTCATAAATTTAAACGTTTTCCCCAAATATTCAATTTATAAACTATAAATATTTTTTTTTTATTTTTTTTTCCCAGTCAATATATATCATTCCTCTTTCCCCGTTGCCTATTTAGGGGGGGAGGAGGGTTAATTAGTTTTATAATGATAATTCAGTTATACTTTCTAGGGCGTTCTATTAGTCACTCTTAGTATTTCAGTTACGTATTTTTGTTTATTGTGGGAATTGGTTGTGTTTTTTTTGTTGGGACGGTTTTCGGAACTCGTAATAATTCTAAAATTTTTAAGCTAAGTCGAGAGCGGGATCATCCCCCCTCCCCGTGGCCTATTTAGGGGGGGAGGAGTGTTAAAGATAAAAAAAAAGTTTTTCTTTAAACCCCCTCTTTTATTATGTTAAAGATAAAAAAGTTTTTTTATCCCCCTCTTTTATTATGTGTAAGATGTAAAAGTTTTTTATCCCCTTCTTTTGTTTATGTTAAAATTAATTAAAGTTTTTATCCATCTCCTTTGTGTATCATAAAATGAAAGTTAAAAAATGTTTTTCTTTTTTTTGGTAATTTTTGTTTTAAGTTAAACACAGTGAGATTAACACATATGGCTTTTGTGTTTTCTCTCACTTTACTGTATTTCTTACTTTAGGAGTCCTCAGTAAGGTGATCCGAAAATATGAGTTAGACCGTTGGGTCCGGGAGACCACCCTGCATCCCAAGGTATATTTTGAGTTTCGGGAAGTTTAGGGGGGTAGGTTTTATCCCCAATTATGTACGATAAAACTAACACAACTCGATTCCACAAAAACGTTCTTTTTTTCACTTTGCGCCAATTTAATTTTAATTTATAATTGCGCCTTTTATTTTCCCTATAAAAGGGACGAATTTTTTATAGTTTTGATATACTTATTTTTTCTGTAAAATAATTTTGAAAATCTTGATTAATCTTTTTTATGTTTAAAAATAATTTTGAAATTTTTATTAATAAAATATCATGACCCGATCGCAAAGTACATCAAAAATATAATTTCTAAAGTTGAAAATATTTCTTTAAACGAAAAAAGAGAAGATGATACAACCGTGAAACATGTAGAAACGCAAAGAGGCAGTAAAACAGAAGAAAATAAACAATTGGTGATATGGAGACCATGACGAACGACAAAATTTATAATCTAATTACGATAACAGACAACAAGAGGCCATGACTTTCAAAGAAATAATTACAACCCTAGAATATACAGAATTATTACAACAACGTCAGAGCAAACTATCTAGGATCGTACAATAATTAGTTATAATAACAATAGCTAAAATAATTATAGGTTATATTAATAATAATTATAATTACAGATATAACAGACATTATAACGATTCAAGATTTATATACAGGCATAACGATAATTATAATATTGGAAATCAAGGAAGAAATCAATTATGCAATTGTAAATATCATAACAACGATAATAATCAGTCACGATACAAATAAAGTAAACACTGTAAATATAGAAGAGATAAAAGAAGATGATAATGACAAACTAAAAAGAAAAGAATATAATTTATACAATTAAGACATAAACAATATGGATACTGATAATAATTACACAGCTAACGATGCATATAAGGTTAAGGTATATTTGAACGACATGCCTATTTTGATGCAGATTGTTACCGGCTCAATGTATAGTATCCTACCTATTCATATCGCGAAAAAGATTGGAGTAAAAATCTTAAATAAATCAGATATTAAATTAACTGGATATGATGGAAACACAATAAATGTATTAGGAACTACCAAAGTCAAAGCAAAATTCGAGGACAAAAGTCAAATCTTAACTGCTTATGTAATCCAGAGTGATAAGATTGCACTGTTAGGAAGGACCTGGATAACAGTTTTTGGGAATATACTAGATAAATTTGTGAATATGGTCGAGGATGATTATGATAATACTATATAAGAATTAATTAAACAATGCAATTTTAAACTTAACAAAAAAATATGACCGATTAATACTAACCTTTAAATTGTATTTTTGTGTTTATATAAATTGTGAAAATTGATTTTTTTATATAAATTATTATATTAATATGTAAATTGATTTTTTGTTTGTAACACGCTATATAAGCATGATATTTTTAGTTTTAAAATAAATTAAATAAAATTAAACTCGTAACTTTGATTTATTCTAAATTAAATAAAATTGAACTCGTAACATTGATTATTCTTAGATTATCGTATTTATTAAATCTTAATTAGGAATCAAATAAATATAGTGTGCAGCTAAGTGTTCTACAAGGTCCCTCTTTATAAGAAAATTATTTTTGCTTAAATATTAAATCTCAGGGGATAATTGAACAAATATAGTTCTAATCTAAAGGTGACATCCTATATAACCACTTTTATACAAGTTATTTTATTTTAAATATAATTGAATAGTTGAAATTATCCTTTATATTTTAGACTAGACTGAAGGTCCCTTGAAGCACTAAGCAATCAATAATTAGAACCTTGTTGCAATTATACAAATAATCATAATATTTTTGATACGATCATTGAATACAGGAAAAAATATTCCTAAATATATCAAAGTGATATTAATAGAGAGAGTAAACGAAATATTTATGATAAGACTATAGGGACGACCTATGATCTCCAGTTTCATCTTTAAACATTTTATAAAATATTTCACTATTACCAAAATCTCTCATTCTAATATTTAAGTAAACTAATAAGATACCTAACTCTCAATAAGTTAGATGGGGGAAGGTAGAGATAATACAAATTAAATTTTCAGATGATTTGGGTAAAAAAAAGAAGTTAAAATGAAACGATATCTTACAATTCCTTATGGATAAAACCTAGATTATGGCTAAATTTTGTGCAAAATCTGGTTTTAAAATTAATTTTTAATGATAAAAAATGGTACACAATGGAACCCCACCCCTTAAAAATAGCCCATGAGTGAGGCATAGGAACATGCTAACAAAAACAGTTAATAAATATTTCAAATACTATTGATATAGAAATAGATTTATTATCAGATATCTAGAGGTTAAAATGATTTAAATCCCTTTATTTTAACTCGGAATTTTAAAAATGTTGCTAATTTGAAAAATAAATGACAATATTTTTGCGAATTGTTTCAAAGGTGAATTGTTGAATAATATGGGCAGCAAATGAATAGTTTAAAACTCCATATGTGATCTTTTCAATCACCCCCCCGCCTCTCTCCCCCCATAATGATAGTTTAAATATTTTATATTAATTTTTTTGCGAGATGGAACAAATATTTATTATAATATTTTATGTTTTTTTTATAAAGAAATACTCATTTATAAAGTTAGTAAGTTTTTAATTTGAAATATATTGTCAGAGTATCTTTATTTCATGCAAGATATAATTCTGATAAATAATCTCTTCAAAAATAAAATTTTACCAATCTTGCAAAGGAACTTAATTTTAATATTTTTTTAATATAATTTTATATAATTAATCAGTTGAATAAAGAAAATAGGATTAGAAATAGTTGCCGATTATTTATTTTCAAATGTACACTTCCTAGGGTTAGGTTCTTGGGGATCAAAAGGTCATCAGATGTTTCTAACAAGTATTTTTAACAAATACTTCCTAGGGTTAGGTGCCCAGGGATCAAAAGGGTGATCAGATGCTTCTAACAAGGAAGGGGAGAATTTTCCACTTTCTACAAAACCAAATATAGATTTTTTTTAAAAAACACCGTATTGTTAATAATAAATATATTTTTTATTTATTTATTAAATGTTTCGCGGGTTTTTAATCCAGCCCCGAAAATTTTCGCGGAATTTAGGATAAGAATCTTCGGTTTTGGAAGCCGTTTTGGCGCGTTTAAATAATTTGTCGTAGCACATATCGTCGATGAAGTCGTATAAGGTAGACGCGGATTTTGAAGGGAATTTATTGCTGTATTCCTGTGATTTTTATAAAATTAAGAAAAAAGTAAAGAATAAAATAAGATGTTTGAAGTTTATATTTTAGGTAAATAACCGGTTTTTGACCGGTTACTCAATTTTATATATTGTATATAGATAAAATTCCCCCTTTTTAAAAATCGATTTAAAGGACGCCATTTGTGTTTTGTTATTTTTTTTAATTAGGGAATTATTATTATTATAGGGATATAAAAAAAATCATATCCTTTTACTTCCGCTTCGCCACGTTTGCTTTTTCGTGACACGGAAAGAAGAAGCTTTATAGCAGAGAAAACTATCAATCTCATTCTCGCATCTTTTTTTCTAAAAATTTAACTCGACTTCAAAGAAAGCGTAAATTAGTTAACGCGCATCCCAATGCTTAGCGGCTGTTCTTCAGCAACACGTGTTTATAGGTTATGTGGAATAAATCTATTTCTAGCTATAACCCGTCTACATTTTCATCGTAGAATTTAGTAATATATCTTTGTATCAACCCTGATTAAACCTAAATTATGATAACTCGCAAAAATTTGTATTATCGAAACATGTCGAAAAATAGATGAAATACAATTAATATTATATTAAGTTTATTGTTTAAAAAGGGGACTAAACCAAAGGCATTAAACATTTAATAAAGATAAATTCAATATGGCAATTAAATGTGCGTGTAACAGCTGATGTTGAAATTCGAAAAGAATTTCAATTTCAAAGATTAAATAGATTCATGCCATTTAATCTATGTGCGGAAAATAAAGTGGCGTCCATTGACTGATTTACCATGTTTTTAACACATCGAAAGAAAACGTCAATCTGAGTTAAAATATCATTGGGTTTGTTCATGTTTCATCATGATAAAGCAACTCAACATTAAATCAAAATCTACAAAAAGATAGCTGAGAGATAAAAATATGTATATGTATATATTTTAATGTGATGGTATGTTATGTGTCGATTGCTTACTTTAATCCTTTATAGAAACCAATATGAGACATATTGGGGGCCATTATTTTAAAACATACATCGTTAAAAATAATGAAAATATAACTTTATTTTGGAATTCTGTTGTGAGCTAAACTAGAGACCTCACGAAGCAGCTTAGTAATCAATTTTAACTAAAACGTCATTCAATAATAATATATCGGGGGCAAATTTGTGGGATTTTTTTTTTGAAGAGAACTAAAAAAAACGTTTATCTTTTTAAAATTAATATTTCGTTCTATTTCTAAAAAAAAATTTAATAATCGTCATTTTAAAAATTTAAGAATGGTTTAAAGTGAATCAAGGTAGTATACAAATAAATTGTTTTATTTTATTAGTGGAGTCATAAGATTTCTTCGTATTTTTAGCTTTATCAATCCTTCATTAAAAAAGCTAGTGAAAAAAAGGAAAGTATTTCTAATTTATTTTTAAAAGATTACTTTTCTGATATAAGCCTTGTCGATCCTCTTACAAGTAGAGTGAATCAAATTCGATAGCTGTCTATCGGGAACTATATCGAATTTTTGACACGTTTCCAGGCAGAGAAACATGTAGGATAAATCGAAGGATCGGCAGGCGTTACTCATCAATGACGTCACGATGATTAAATTGGGGGTCAGTTTCAATTCCTATTTACAAAAAATAAAATATAAATATTATTTTAGACTGGCATATTAGAGAGAAAATGACAGTTCATCGCAATAAAAAAAGACCTTTTGAAAAGAAAAAATGATATGGGAATATTAACCACCAGTTGTAGATAACGCGATTCTTACAAACAAAAACAAAAAATTAACATTTTTTAACGTGATAGCAGATTTAATGAATAGAAGGATAAAATAAATGAATAAAATTTTTACTAGCAAATCGGATAGCAAGTTCTGAGCCGAATACAGGTCTTTACACGCCATCGCGAGCACCCCGAAGTGAGATATGTCTGGGCTCAGTCCCAGAGCCGCCATATTTTCAATCAGATATTGGATCATTTTCTCGGGACACTCATTGGATAGTGCTCCCATTTCCGGTTCATCGTTTGAATCCGCTAGGAGCAAAAAAATAATTAAAAATAAAATATAACTTTTGGCAGTTGCAGTCATATTTGGTATCTACATTATTGGCTGATGCTCGTGAATAGCGCCTGTTAGAGGTTGGCTTGTCAGGCTTTTAGCCCGCACGGGACAAGTGAGTTAAATATTTTACAGAATGGACGGTTAAGAATTTAAACTATGGGTGGGCATGGCCTCTGAAATTTCAACATTTTTAATACCAAGGTTCCGATAACTGAGGGGATGTAGTCGTCCGAAGAAATTGATGAGGCAGAAAATATGTATCGAAAACATGTTGGATTTGATTGGCATGGAAGAATATAACATAAACGTGGATGAAAATCTGATATTTACCCGTTTCAACATAAGCAAAATAAAATTCAATTTAAAGATTAATAAAGCATAAATGCAAATGTTTGAAAATAGATAGTAACCACGTCAAAAATTAAACAACAACAGATGGGAAAATGTGGCTGTTACAGATGAGAGCATTGCCTAATGACATATGACAAAATATTTCAATCAGAAAGTAACGAGTTTTTGTGTATTTTAACTACTTAGTTTAGTTTAAGTTTACTTATAATAATTATTTTCAAATAGTTAGTTCATACCATGATCTGTTAAAAATAGTACATTATTTATGAACATTTCAGTTCGTGTTTTCATATCTGACTCTATTATCGTAATGCTTATTTGATAAAAATTGCATCTAAAATTTTCCTTAAATTGTATATATCTGCAATTCATAATCACGGATAACAATTATCTTTTCGAATTTAAAGATATATTGATATGATCCGCTGTACATCATGCAACAATACAAGCTTCATTTCCTACTAAATGTAGAAAGGCTTTGTGGAGCACATTTTAGAGCATATTGTTTTAAACCCTCGGTTATAGGGTATGCTAATCTAAAGGAAGGATCTGTTCCATCTATTTATAATTCCAGGCATCTTCAATGTGTATAAATATTAAATATATATTTAAAATTTTAGCTCAGCCAAATAGAGGAAATGCATAGTGGGCTCAATCCTAAAACCTTGGAAAGCCCACTGAAATTTAAATTTATTTTTTGGGAGCTGTTAGATATTTTAATCTCACTCATTTTTAAATAAAATAACCATAATCTTTCGGGATAATAATTCTCAATTTCTAATATAAGTAAGTCTTCTTAAGTTGAGGAACCAGCAATGCCACTGCTGCAAATAGTTGATAACAATATTTTTCTATCTATTCTAAATGATATATATATTTTTTAAGATAACAATTATTCCATAGAATAGAAATAATACTCTTATAAAAAGTATTTGTATAGAAAAAAAATCATCATACATATGCTGCCAATATTTACTCCATAACTAAAATATTATTAATTTTATAAAAAGATCAATAATATTTAAGAAAAAATTATAAATCCTTAGTAATACTCTAGAAGCGGAAGGCTTGGAAGAGCCTGCTAGAGATAATAATCCTGGTGAGTCTTATTTATTAAAATAATTTATATTCATCAGTGGAATATTTTGACTTTATGGATAGCAATAAAAATTTTATATTTTAAGAAAACATCTGCCAGCTTTCTTAACACTCTCAAAGATGAGAGCTTAAGATTAAAATTGGTTTAAGGATTGAGCCACTATGCACATATATTCCTTTGTTTGGCTGAGTTATTAAATATATATTTAATATTTATACGTCCTTGAAGGGATCTGGAATTAAAAATGGATGGTACAGGAACCATCCTTTAGATTAGCTCACCCTGTAACTGAGGGTACAAAACAATCAGCTCTAAAACGAGCTCCACAAAGCATTGCACATTAATTAGGAATGAAATTTTTACTTATTCTTTGCCTTTATCCATTTTGACAATAAAATTTTATTCGTGATAGGGAATCTTAAAAGAAATAAGCTATTTTTATTAATAGATGAGCTTGTATTGTTGCTTGATGTACAGCGACTCATATAAATTCTATCTTTAAATTAAAAAAAATTTATTATTATCTGTAATTATGAATAGCAGATATAGACGATTTAAAGAAAATTTTAGATGTAATTTTATCAAATAATGCTTCACAATATAGAATACTGATCAGACGACTCATCTACTATCTAGCTATCGAACATTAATATGAAAAATAGTAAATTAGGTTTTGGTAGAGAGGAGAATCATTCCCGTACCAGTGACGAGGGAAAGTTTATCGGGAGCCGAAAAAGTGGCAAACGATTCCATTTCCGGCTAAAAAAATATAGGGATATCTCGGAACGTTCCGAAAATTATCGGATCCGTTTTATAATTTAATGGTGGATATCAGAAAAGCAAAATAGAAAAAAAGTTTAAAAAAACCTTCATTTTCCAAATTCTTGGGTTTGTATTGGCGAGAGTATTGAAGGCAGTACCCTTTGAGAAGGCACTTGAAGAAATCGGAGTCTAAAGCGATCCGGCCATAGGAACGACTTTGAGGCTGATGGATACCCAAATATTCAGCATATTTGGGATTGACGTGCTTGGCTGCTATTTTGCTTTTTGAATGAGAATTTTTTAAATTAGAGGATCTAAAAAAATTGGATAGGGTAAGATCGGGTCGAGCTTAGTGTTGTTAAACGGTTCGATTCGAGCCGGTTTCTGAAGACAGCTAACTCAATATTTCCTAAGCCCTCGAGATTCCGCTGCCCAACTCTTAGCGGCCATCCATGACCAAAATCTTCGGGCTTGCGGGTTATAATATTTTTTTTTCTGGGTAAAATATTGAGTTAGAACCGTTTCTAAGAATGAGCTATAATCGGGCCGCTTAACAACACTAGTCGGGACCGAATATTTAAAAAATTAAAAAATAATATATTCTCGGTTAGGGCCGGGTTACTTATATTTTGAAATAAAATTGATATATGGTTTAAATAAAAAAAAATTTTTTTGTTGCAAGGAAATAAAGGCGCCAATATTTTCCAATGTTTGTAAGAGAGAATGATCAAAAAATTCGAAAAAAAAATAAATAAATATTTTCTATATTTAAATAAATTCGGACAGGTTATGGCGCGCAAAAAAAATAAATTTTATTTCGAGTCGATCTTTTTGGGAAAATAACAAAAAATTCGATGGGAATCGGGTCGGATAGTAATTATTCTAAATTCGAGCCGGACCGAGTTCGAAAAATTAGGCCCGGATATGAAGTTTGTATAATTCAAAGTATACAAAAATAATTTAAATGTGCCTTCCCTCATGGACTCCAAAATTAGCCCATGTCAAAATGCTCAGTGATCATGAAGACAAACTCAGGGTCTTTCTGGAAGAACTCCTTAACCCGACTTTTACCTCTATCTTAGCTACAGGCCATCTTACATCAGTAAATTTGGGGGCATTGGTTTTCCTTCCATCTTATGGCTCTCACTTTATTGCTTTGCATCATCAAGATTGGTGTTATAAGATGAACCCAGTTTATAGGAAATCCCCAACCCCCAATCAGGCTTGGACAAATTTTGATGTCCTGATCCTTCAATTTCCTTCCCAATTGTCCTCGCGAAATGACTGATACTCAGTTCCTGAGCAATCTTTGACAATGAACATTCTAGAATTCATAAAAAAAAGGCGATGAATGACTTGATCATGTTCTGGTAAAAAACTCGAGCCAGTGTTTATATTAATGTCCGACCTACTTATCCCATAGCTACTACTACTACATTCCACGCTTTCTAATACTTGTTGGTTGCATCCAATGGACACCACCCTCTCCAGTTAGATACTCTAAAAGACTGTCACTCAGACACAAAATTACAAATTACCTAATATGTTAGCCTTAAAATAAGGAAAGCATACATCAACTCTTGAACCTAGGAGAAAATAAATGCATAAGTGTGATAGATAACCGGAGCCCTTTGCTTGGGACTACTGATGCACAGATATATTCGCAGAAGGGTAATTCTATTACAAATCGACCAAAAATAAAGTGATTTTTGGATGTCCATTCTTAAAAAACGGATGAAACTTGGCATGAAGGTTAAAATTGCATATTTTATACAAATAAGAAATTTAATGTGCTCTAGCTTAAAGATATTCTGAGTTATGGACTCTTCAAAGTTCAATGAGAGCCCTTTTTCTCTTTTAACAAATTTCAAAATAAATTCAGTAAGTAATTTTGCATATTAAAAAAAAATATATAAGTTTATTTACATATTACAACAGTATGGTAGTGTTCAAAACAGGGTGGGCCCACTAAGCGCAAAATTAGAATATTTAAATTTAGACCCCAATCAGATCCAAAAAATAATAATTTTATTATAAATCAGTCATAGCAACTTACTTTTAAAGACCTCTAACATATTTAAATTTTTATAAAATATTTTATTTTAAATTAAATCAAAAATGCATATATATCAATTACAATAAAATATGGATTTAACATTTCACAAGAAACATAAGTTAACAATTAAGGAAAATATCAAATTGGGGTTTGAAAATCGTGAATCCTTATTTCTTAAACAAAAACCTCAATTGAAAATTATTAAACACAATTATACTTGTTTTTTAGGTACATTTTCATTATTAAATTAAGCTATTTTTAGAGCCTTCGACACAATTAATATATATTTTTATTTAGTAATTTTATATATTTTTAGTTGTTTTAATATTTTAGTGTTTTATCATTTTTTTTAAAAAATTATATATAATTTTATTTTCTTTTTATAATTTTTAAATATCAATGTTTAAGTTTTTTAAAAAATTGGATATTTTTCTTTTCTATCTTATGAATAATAACCATAATTTTTTACCAATTTCATTTCTGCATGAAGCATATACATTTTTCTTCTATAAATAACTTAATATTATCCAAAAAATCTTTTGAGTGTCTTTTATGAGGATGTATAACCTGAGACAAAATTAAAAAAGGAGTTTAAATAAAATTACTCTAGAAATAAAATTAATGGCATTTACAACATCTTTACTATATTGGGATGGATTGAGATTATAGAGAAGAGCGATAGATAGCGTATCTTGATCAAACTAAAAAACAATTATAGATACTATTAAAAATAAATACTTCTTCTTCCTAGAGTAAAGGGTTTTTTTAAAATTAAATACTGTAATTGGTTTGATTGTTTTTATTCTCAAAGAATAAAAAATGATATAAAGCAGTCAGGTATGACACAATGTCAAAATTGGGAAACTTGACAGCTCATACATATTACCTGTCATGTCACCTATTATTTTTTATTGTAAATTTTGATTCAATTCATGTCAAACAATGTAGATAAATTTAAAACTCCATGGTTATATGAGTTTCCACCTTATTACACTATACAATTAAATCAAAATACCAGAACAAAGCAATTAGATTCATGGGTTCAATTTGTATTATCTTATTGTAAACATTTTAAATGCTTTGAATTAAATCCTAAGCATGAACCTTCTTCACATTTTATTAATTTGGAATATGATAACAAAATTATCTTATTTAAAAACCACACCATTAATAGAAATTTATCAGAAGAGGGCATTATCCTAATTTTAGATGAATTATATATCAAAGGAAATTTTAGATGGCATGACAGGCATAATAAAACAAAAGGTGGATATGTATTATGGTACAGTATTGAAGAATGGGCCAATGTTATATATAAATGGGCCATGAATAAAGGCTTAAAAAATACTGTTTGTACCTTTTATGAAATGATTGAGGCCCCTGTAAACAATTTTTCTGCTATAAATGAATTTTGGGGAATGCCAAAAAACCTATTTTTGCAAATTCTAAAACAATTAGAAGCTCAAAAAAAAGCTGAAATAATTATTCAGCAAGACTTAGAAGGTGTTAAATTTTTTTAATCAAATCAAGTATAGATTATAATAATTTTTTAAAAATATATTAAATGAATATATAATTCTAATAAATATTTAGATAACTGAAATTTGTACCTTGAGTTGTAAATAAATAATTTTTTAATTATAATCTGACTATACTTAAATATTATTTAGTAAAGTCTGTATGTAATGCACTTCAATATGCGAATAATATTTTTATATAATAGGCCTATGCCCATATTAGATATCAGATTGGGAGCAATATATAGCATTTTAAGAAATATTGGATCTTCTTGATATTTCCAAAAAATTCAGTTTTTTATTAACTATTTTGAAAGTATATTTTAGGGGTTGGTAAATGGCAAAATTATGACCTTTTGTTATTTAGATTTTACCCAGCCTAGCCTGAAATTTTTACCTGGCTAAGCCTGGACCATTTCAATTTTTTATTAAGGTTTCCCAGCCTGGTTTTTTTAAATACAAAACCCAACCTAAAATATATATAGTTGTAAACTAAAATAATCAGCTATTTATAATATTGAGGAGTAGTTATTATGAACAATGCACTTTCGGGATTATCACTTCTATCAGAATTTAGCAATATTTCAAACCAATAATATTTTAAGTCCAGTTCAAATAAAAAACTGAAGTTACTCAGCCCATGGGTCAGGCATTGAAAACCTCTAGTATATATATATTGTTTTTATGACTGCATGTTTGGTTTATAACTGTTTCAAGAATTATTTTTCTCCAGGCCATATTTTACATATATTATAAAGTTTGATTTTAATAAAATAAATCCATTTTTTATATAAAAAAAATTATAATTATTGCCAAACACTTTTTAGAGATATAATATTTTTGATCTATTCTATTGATAAATTTATTAAGAATTACCTATACTATATTTAAAAATGGCTTATTAATCCTTTTTAGGAAATCTAAAAAATGTGCAGCATATTTAAACTGATTTATAATATATTTAAAAAATATTACAATTATTAATAATTATAATATCAATATGTTCAATATTAAGCTATTCTGTGCGAACTTATATGCAATTTCTATAGACTTCGTATCAAGAGATAGTTATTACTTGCACAACAAATATTTCACAAAAAGCAATTATATTTAATTAGAGATATACCAAAACTTTTTTTCAGATATAAAAAATGACGTCTAATTAGAAATGTAATAATCATCTTTTTTGCAGATATAAAAATATACTTAAAAATTAAATTTATAATTTAAAAAAACAGAATAACACTTATTCAAGTGGTCGGTTTTGAGTTAGTCAATTGGTCAAATCACAATATTTTTTGTGATAATGGTATACACTTAAATATAAGCAGAAAGATGAAGAGATTTCCATCAAAAAGTCAGCAATATGTGACTTAGAAGGTTGCGGTTATTTTTCGATTCTAAACTTACTTATGAATTAAATGTCAAAGAAACCTCTCATTTATTTTTAATTTTTACGTTTTCCATTATCCAAACCCAATATATTTTTTAAAAAAACGCCAATCAATAATCATTCGGGTTTCTTAATATAATTAACGCCCTCTTTTGGGGGTATATTTATTAAATTGAAAACATTTTTATTATTTTATCATGCATCTTGCTTGATTCGAGCAATATAAATTAAAATTTTTAATAAACTTTCACATCGTTAAATGTAGTGAAATTGTATTTTCAGAATATAAAAGCCAGCATCCAATCATTAGCGAGTTTACATAATAAAATTTATCTTATTTGTTATTTTATAAAAGATTGGTTTAAATATATTCATAGTTCGGCTTTAAAAAAATATATTGTATAATAAAATTTATATTAATTATGGTTAATTGTTTTTTAGCAATACAGCATTTATTAGGCTGCATTCATAGTGGATACGGATCCCACGTCAAAACAATTAATTTGAAGGCATCCGACAAGGCTTTCATAGTGATTTTTTATTAACGTTTCGACTTAAGACAGATTTAGACATTATTTTATTTTTTAAAATGAACCAATAATCTTTACTTAAATTATAAAAAGTGATATATGATCTTATTCAAGAAAGAAAAAAAATATAGTTAATTCGAAAAGAAGAAAGGAGGGAGCAAATTTTACTTTGCTGCCAAAATTACTTAAAGATGACCTCAAGTTTTATAATTACATGCGTATGAAAATAGTGAGTATATTTCATATCACCCCAATCTCTAAGTAACACATAGACCTTAGTTCTAAAAGATTCGCAGTTCCCAACGTATCTTTTATAATTTTGTTCATGACAATATTAAACAGCAACGAGGAAACAACACCCTTGTTTATCCCCTTTTTGTGTGGAGAAACTTTATTGTTAATTTTGAAAGTGACAAAAAGATTCTAGTAGTGTGTCTTGATAATTTTTATGATGTTAAGGCTGCATTATAGTGGAGACGGATCCGTTTTTTACATCTGTTCCGTCAAAAGTCAATCTCATTAAAAATGATATATGTGTTCAAAGTCTCCAATGTTGGGACCTTCATATGGATGGGTTGCATAATATCCCATAAAGCTTTTGTTGTTTCTCCTATTATTAACTCTATGGTTGCTATCCCTAGTTTATAAGAATATGTGGTGACATATGAATTACCAGTTCATAGGTATCTAGATCAAATGAAGTATCAAGAAATTAGCATAAAAATGAATTTAAAATGGCTAATTATTATATGTTTAAGGTGCTAAGGGCTTTGATGAAATGTGGAACTTCTCAAACTGTATAGGTTTTAATTTTATTTAATTCAAGCAAAAGATAATTATATTTTTTATTTTATTATTCCATTTAATATTTTATTAGGTGCCATTGATGGGAAACACTGTAAAACAAAAAAGCCTCCACATTCTGGAACCCAATTTTTAAATTACAAGCATGGATTCTCATTGATCCTTCAAGCATTTGTTGATCATATTGGGAAATTTATGGTTATAGATGTTGGTAGCTATTGGAGCCAAAGTGATGGTGGTGTATTTTCCAACTCACTTTTATCAAAAAGAAGAAAGTGGTGAACTCCCAATTCCACCTCCTAAGCTATACCCAATTCCAATATAATGGTCCCCCATGTTATTTTAGGGGATGGGGCTTATCCTCTAAAAAGATTTTTAATGAAGCCATATAGAAATAATGATGATAACTCTAAAATATTTAACTATCGCCTATCACGGGCAAGGAGAATAGTTGAATGCAGTTTTGGAATTTTAACATCCAAATGGAGAGTTCTATTAAAAGAGGTAGAGGTGAGCCTTCCTGTCTTTGAAGACATTATCAAGGCTTGTTGTGTTTTGCACAATATTATTTTGGAAAAAGAAAAATTAAACATCACAAATTATGAATTGGGAGATACAATTCCTAGTATATGGAACCAACAAAGCATCAAGAATACTTCAAATCAAAACAAAAATATTAGAAATTTATTCTCATTATTTTAACAATGTTAATATTTTGCCTTGGCAAAATAATATATTAAACGAATATTTATATATTCAATATTTTGTATTATAAAATTTATATGTATTAAATTCTTGTATACTTTATTGGTATATATTTTATTTTAATAAAAAAATATCATAAGTCATTAAATAATGTGTCATTTTTTAAAAAATTAGTTTGCATAAGAAAAGCTTTTGCCTGAAAATCTTAAAATATCTTTACACATATAAATAAATATTGTGTGCTATTGTATTCAAATTAAATACTAGGTCAATGAGTAATAATAAGATTTATTAGAAATTGATACTCTGATTTTAATGATATAATTATAAATAAAAAATAAAAGTCATAATAAATGATATAATTATAAAGCAAATTTTTCATCTGTCGTAAAGAAAGAAAGAAAGAAAGAAAGAAAGAAAGAAAGAAAGAAAGAAAGAAAGAAAGAAAGAAAGAAAGAAAGAAAGAAAGAAAGAAAGAAAGAAAGAAAGAAAGAAAGAAAGAAAGAAAGAAAGAAAGAAAGATATTATCAATAAATTCATATTCATTTTTAAAAAAAATTATAAGTAACGTTATAACGCTCTATAATATTTGCCGGATCCCGATTTTAAATCGGAAGGTATCGGAACGGACGCACTTTGAACACATATATCATTTTAAATGAGATTGACTTTTGACGGAACAGATGTAAAAAAACGGATCCATCTCCACTATGAATGCAGCCTTAGTCATACCCGTAAAATACTTCAGGTCCGTGAAGTTGGCGGAACGATGTGAGGATCAATTAACAACACCTATGCCGATATTTAGAGTCTTAATTTAATTGATCCTAATTGAACTTCAAACCAAACATCAGCGGAATCAAAGGTTAATGAGTTATAAGCAAAATAAGGAAAGTGTGAAATTTTAAGGCTGGCGGAACGATTTGAGGATCAATTATCAAAACCTATATCATTGTGTAGCCCGTTAATTGAAATTGATCTTCTATCCGGAAAGCAGCGGAATGAACCGTTTCTGAGTTATGAGCAAAATAAGAAAGTGTTGGCACTTTGCCAAAACCGAAGATATAAAAGATAAAGATCTGAAACTTGGCAATTATGTTGTATTCAATATGTAAATTAATAAACTCCAAGCTGAATATCGGTATAAATAACCGCAACCGAGTAATAACCGTTTTAAAAACGTGAAGTAAGCGGAATTTTTCTTTAAAAGTGAGGATCAATTACCGAAATTTATGCCAAAGTGTAGAGCGTTAATTGATCCTCCAGAATCTTTAAACCGCATACCAGCGGAATGAACCGTTCGTGAGTTATAGGCAAATAAAAAGATTTTAGCATTTTGCCAATCCGATAATAAAAAAGATTATGTTTTGAAACTTAGAGATCCTAAGGTAACAAGTTATTTATCATTCTGTAGCCCATAAAATTTTCCTTAAGAAAAATTTCAAAAATGGTTTTCAAAAATGTTTTCAGTGTCGATTGTATTTCCGGTAAGACAAAAAAATTAAATTATTTCGAAAAATGCTCCATTTAAAACGATGAAACTCATGAAATTTGTTTATTATTACCTATATATTTAAATATTAATTGAGAAAATAAGAATTTAAATATTATTTAATTTTTTATAATTTAGGAATAAAAAATCAAAAGGGCGTTTACAACGATAAAACTCGTAAAATATGTTTTATTATCAATATATATACATATTTAAGAATATATAAATCAATTATAGATGGCGTTATCTTTAAAGATAACTAAAATGGAATTTTTAAATAAAAATATACATTTTATTTATAAATAACCATTATAAATTTCTATAAAATTATTTTATATATTATAAAAAATTTTTAAAAAAATACATTTTTCTTTAAGCCCCCGCTAAAAAGAAAATATATTATAATTATCTTTACCGAAAGCGCCCTCTATAATTGAATATTTTATTCTTAAAACAATTAAATTTAATATTGGTAATAAACACATTTCATAATTTTCATCGTTTTAAATGTGGTACTTTTCGAAATATTTAATTTTTGTGTTTTACCGGAAATAAAACGACACTGAAGATTATTAAAAAAA
The DNA here is from genome assembly GCF_954871325.1 of Gordionus sp. m RMFG-2023. Classification (NCBI taxonomy): domain Eukaryota; kingdom Metazoa; phylum Nematomorpha; class Gordioida; order Chordodea; family Parachordodidae; genus Gordionus; species Gordionus sp. m RMFG-2023. The sequence continues at coordinate 877,270 of NC_088775.1, forward strand.
ACAATTTTTGCATTTTTCTTAAAGGAGAATTTTAAGGGCTACTATAACTTGTTACCAGAGTTGTTAAACGCTACTTTTAAAAGTAGCGTGCTATCGCTATTTGTTAAAAAAAGTTACGTGCTACCGCTATCGCTATTTTTTAAAGGTAGTTTTAGCTACTTTTTAATCTACTTTTTATAAAAAAAATTTACAAACAAATTTTTTATTTTTTGCTTATAATGTTATTGTATAGTAAATATATAAAAATCAACATTTATAAATATTAAAATATAGTTAGTTTTGATTATAAAAAAATTTATGTAATAAAATTAAATATTTATGGTAATTTGTTGCATTTTAATAATAAAATCATTTCAATATTATCATCTCCAAGTCTAGAGCGACGATCAGAAAGTATAAGTTTTGCCTTACTAAATAATCTCTTGACACTAGCACTTGAGGGTAAGGGAGTATTTAATCTTATATACATATTTTTAATATAAGATAGATTATGAATAATTTTATTTGCAAGTATATCGTATATCTGGCATCCTATTATCATTTTGAGGGCTAATGCCACAGATCTTGTTTTTAAAGTCTTAGAGTCTAGCTAATGGCCTGTGATTCCCAAATAAGCTCAAAAATATTTAATCAGATCAATTTATAAATATAAATAAGTTTTTACCTTCTGTTATGTGTCGAACTATCTCCCGTGGTACATATATATGATAGCTCTGATAACTCTACTATTAGAGCATCTTTCATCATTTTAAAGTTATCCGCTATTTTATTCATTAGTGTCTGGAGGCATAAGTTGTACCAGGGGATAGAGTTTTAATCATCATGGTAAATGATGGATTATCAACTAAGGACATTGGCTGAAGTGTATAGTATAAATTATAAAATCAACAATAACTTTATCAGTCAATTTCTGAGAAATATTGTCATTTGCATTATTAATTAATTTGGTTTGAATTGAATTAGTCTTTTTGGATGTAGACTTTACCAAAATTATTTAGATGTTTCTCCATTTCCTTAAAACTCATGAACACTCTTATAAAATTTAGAATGTAAAAATGACAATTTACCTTTAGGCGTTTCTTGAGGTTATAGCTTATGATTGATTTAAGGAAATATTTTTTTTTACATTTTAAACAAATAAATTTGAAACCAGTTTTGGTTATATATTTATTTTAAAAAAATTTCAAATCTAGGGAATGGGAAATTTATATTATAGCTATTAAGAACATTTTCTTCCCTGGTATCTTCCATTTCATTAATATCATTGTCTAAATCACTTTCAACGATTTGGATATCATAGGCAATGACATTTTAAATTATTAACACGTGATTAAGGTTTATAATACAATTGAAAATATAAATTACAAATTGAAATTATATTTCAATTTCAAAATTAAATAATAAAAATTATAATTAATTATATTATATTTAAATTTTCATGTTTATACTTAACTTCATTATATTTTTTAAAAGTAGCAAAGTAGAGGCTACTTAGCTACTTTCAAAAAAAGTAGCGCGCTAAAAAATTAAATAATTACAAAAAAAGTAGCCGCTATTAGCTATAGCTACCAAAAAAGTTAGCGAGTATTCAGAGATACGTTAAAAGGGGAAAAGCGTCTCACCGAATTTATGAAAACCCAATAACTCGAGAAATATTTGAGCTAGAGGGTATTAAAATTTGGATTTGTATAAAATATAGCAATTCTATTTAACCAACCATATCAAGTTTCATTCATTTTTAAAATGGTCGTCAGAATCGCTGGTCGATTTGTCATGGAATTTACCAAGCATCAAATAACAACCGTTCCACCAAAAATTGCAGAAATATATTCTACGAACTTTGGGGAATTCTTAGCGAATTTTTTAAGAATTCTTAACAAAAATATTAGATACTGCTGGGGGCAGCAATAGCTGCTGAGAAATTCCATATTTGACAAAAAAAAATTAGAATAAAAGCATACTGAATCTAGCATTTCTGTATGTATGGAGTGCAGCCAATGACATATAATAATACCTAGACTGATGATGCATTTCATTAAAAGTGTGTACATCAATTGAAAAACAGCTGGAGAAGTCATTTTGTGAAAAATAGCTGGAGACGTCATTTTGATTACCCATATCGTTATTAAGAATTTTAAACGAGAAATCCGCCAATTTATTCCTATGTCTGAACGCAAGCTTTGTTAAAGAATTGCCTGATCATCGAGATGATGAGGAAGCAAGTTATCAATATAAAAGTAGTTTTTAACACGAGAATAATTACTATATGGATTACCAAAATGGCGGGTCCAGCTGATTTGCCTTCAATGACGCTTGCAAATGCATTATTATGATTTCGCATATTTTTTTAAGTGTATAAAAAAAAATAAAAAAAATTTTTGATATCATTTTCAAATTTTTGTTTTTTTTTTGATGAAAGAAACTTGTTAAGGGTATCGAGATTCGAGGGACGAGAAGAAAAGAATGGATGAATGTTAAGTAAAGCACGCGTATAAATTTGATTGGTGGGTAAGATTTCGGCCAATAAGGAGAGAGTTTTTATGTCCGGGAAAGCCTGATTTGTTGTTTTTAAAAATATAAATATTTTTTATCAGATCTAAACCCATTTTAACGACTAAAAGACATTTTCAAACCCTCTAACAATAAAAGCCAGTAACCGATATTATAAAAAATCCGAATGAGTCGACCCGGTCCGATATTTGAAAAAACCGTCTACATACCTTAAGATAAATATTTATATTATTTTGTAAAATATATAAATACTAGATCTTGGTTCATTTTGGCCAACAGTCCCGTTAATCCACCTAACATAATCATCTTGGACCACCTATCCTTTTCGATATTGCTCAAGCCCTGCGTGTCAGTATCACCCTGCCAAACAACTTTGGGGGGTTGTTTTTTCGAGAAAGAGTCAAAATGGTTTCTAACATCTGTTTCGAGGTCTGAACTGTCTAACAGGCATGTCAAGGAAGTTGAATCAGCATGGACTAAATAAGCGTCATCAATAAATAATGCAGGAATATTGGGCGAATCATTAGGATGGTGATTAGATGAATAAATACCTTCATTTCCCAGATTTCCGATTTTTCCGCCATAAACATGCGTCTCGGAGGGTATTAATTCACTCAACGATTCATTTTGGGCAATTAACTCTCCAGGTTCTTCCGGCAAAATTGATGATTCCGTGTGATCTATGCGGGTCTCTCCGCGATTTCCGACGGGAACTCCAGGAATATCTCCAATTACGCCAGTAAAATCACCTGGTTCGGCTTGATGAGCGAGGTCGTTATCACTAGAGCCGTTGGACAAAGACGATTTCTCGCTGGCTGGCTTCCTTGTATCCAAGATATATTTCAAGAGCCGCGATTCTCGTAGCATATTTTGCGTCAAAAGTTCCGCGTTCCAGGTCACGCTATGATGGCCCTTCTTGTGAACGCGTTCGGGCAGTTCTACGTCGCAATCTCTTAAGCATCTAAGCAGGGTGTTGTAATGAAGCGTATTGGGCATAAAATTGTAAATCTTCATTTGTTTCCATACCTTATAAAGATATTTATTTATTTTTAAAGAGTTAGATAATAAACAAAAAATGGTTGGTCTTATTGTTTCAAATTAAAATTAATTTTTATTCCTGTAGGTAAACAATAAATTTTAATCAATCTTTTCAGTAAATAAAATATCATTGATCACATGACAAAATTGTAAGTGATATTTTTCAAAATTATTCAGGGGTGGGGTAAGGGTTGGGGGGGGGGGTAACTAAAAAACAAATGTATTTTAAAAATTATAGACATTTTATGGGAATGATTCTTATGCATCTAATATGGATTTTTTTTAAAATAAAAACATGTTTATAATAAATGTTAAACATTCGATCTATTATTATTATCTAGGTTTTCGAAAAACAGCATATTTTTGAAAACATGTCACTCAGTTTTTCATTGTGGCCGTGTCAGGAAGATCATCCGATTGTAAAAAATCTTGCTACAAAATTTCCTAATGATTAAATCAGAGGGAAAACTGGCCCACCTGGGTAAACCCGGAAATCGCCATTAAACGGAAAAGGAGAAGAGGATTATCGGATATCACTAATTCCTGATATTTCTATTAGTTCCATCCATCTAATGTCTTAGGCTCGTGTAAGGTCAGTTAATCGATATAAAAAAATTCTTTGGGTTCGGTTGAACGGTAAGTAACCCATAAAATAGGATCAGAGTCTCGAAACTGCGAAGAATCCAAAAAACTAATCCCCCCCATCACTTAAACTTTCAAGATTTTTAAAATTTGGCGGGAACCGGATGTAGTAAGTCGTAACTAATTTTTTAAAAAAAATCTTTTTTTTTTGGAAATCACATCGGATCGCATTCCTTAAAATTATTTTTAAAATGATGAAAAAGAAAAATTGAATAATTTTTTTTTGAAGATATAAAAAAATTTTATGATCCAAAAACATTTTCATTCAAAAAAATAATTTACCAATCATTTTCACATAAGGGTGGGATAAATTTTCGGATATTCGCCATCCCGGATATTCTACAAAAACGAATAATCGTAATCGGGCCTACTTAATCCGATATTTAAAACCCGGTAAATACTTGCTCGTGGTCGGTTTTTAAAAGTTACCCCTGTACAAATCATTTTTTTTATACAATGGGGCAACGTCTACATAACAGTACAATGTATACGAGGGCGACCTCCCATTGGCTAGCCCCTCATTACCACCCATATTTAAAATTTATATAGGGTAAATAGCTCTTCCCACACCCACCCGTTTGTATGGGCATGGGGCAATACGAACTAAGACATTGGGCATGCTTACTTAAAATCGAACATGGAGAAAGTAAAACGAATAGTTCGAATCCTTATTATTTACGTTTTATTTCATTGTTTAAAAAAAAAAACTTTCAAAGCCAGGAAAAACCCGTTAGATTTATCCTCCAAACATGCCTGTAACAATTGTACAAAGGTGTCCCTGCCGACCTTCGTGGATGGATCGTCCTTCATCGAATCTACCAAAGCGAACGCTTGCACCACATCTCCGCACCTACCATACGCTTTTATCATGGAATTATAGAGGAAGCGATTGAGCGGAATGTCCTAAAAAGTTGTTTATTTAAAAAAAACAAATTTATTTTGAACATCGTTAACTCTTTTCTTTTCTATTCCTTTCATTTTAAAAAATTTTCTATTCTTTTCTTATTTCTTTCCTTTCAAGTTCAAAATACACATTTATAATTGGTATGTGTGGATGCAGAACCAAAAGTAAAGATGAGTGTGTATCAAAAAACTGTTTTAAAATTATGAAGCATTTTACGCCACCGATTTTGAGGACAATTGTTATTATGATAATATTATTTATTTAGAAGTTTTATTTAGAAGATACTTTTTAAACAGTATCTAGAAAAAGCATATATATATGTACTTTATATAAAAATATATCTATGAAACAGATACAGTATCGGAAATTAGCCAATATTATTTAAGCATATACAGATACAACATCAACTAATAATATTATAGACCGGTATCATCTATATACTACCAAAAAAAAAGTTATATTATTAAATTAACCCATAAAATCTCCATTTGACTTCTCCTTTTCTATAATTATTTTTTTTGATTTTTGTTTTAAATAAGATATGAAAATGTTTTTTCAACACTAGGAATGTAAAGAATTTTAATATTTTCCCTGCTGCGCACTAGATCGAATAAAAAAATTTTCTGTATCCAGCCAAGTTTGCTAACGAATATATATGAATATATAAAATAACTCTTTCTGTGGAATGTAGATTTAATTTTAAATATAATATATTAGTATACATAGTATACTTAACAGTTATTTCCTCAAAAATCAGAATTATTTGGGCTAGTAATAATTGACCAGAGTTGTTAAAGAATCTAGATACAAGTATCTAGATCCTGTATCTAGATATAAAAATGTGGTATCTGTATCTAGATAGATTTTTGATTAAAATATCTGTATCTAGATATTATTTTAGATGATGTATCTGTATCTAGATCCATTAAAAAAGTATCTTATAACAACTCTGTAATTGACCCACGATTTAATTTTATGGACATATCATCTAATGCCATGTTCTAAAAACTATTGCCCATCTGTATTCATATTTTAAAAAAATCTAATGAACATTTATAATAATCAATTCCTAATGCATAGAAATTAAAATACAATGATTTTAAAATACTAACATTTCCTGGGTGGGGAAAATAGTTACAAATGACTATAAAATATATAATTTAAAAAATAAAACTTCTGTACATTATAATCGCTTGTGTAATGTAATGTTTGTTTTATGGGTATTGGTTTTGAAAGTTATATATAGCCAATACAAAACCTCTGCCTGTAACATTAGGATTGTATGCATTCCTGATTTTACTAATCAAATTTGATTTGGTTATTTTATTATCAAGGAGAAATAAACTTATTTCATTTAAAAGTCATTTCTTTAAAGATAGATTCTAATCTTATATTTAAAAAAAAACCTCTATACCCAATAAATATAGATAGATATTTATAATTATAAAAACATCTTCAGGGAATTTTTTAATTAACTTTTTGATCCAAATGCTCCCTTATTTCTTGAAGTTTTTGCAGACCGATAGTTTTATCATGACATTCTGCACACGAATTTATTAAACTTGTATAAACAGATGTATCAACTTCAAGTCCATATTCTTTCATCTATAATCATATGTTTTTTTTAAAACATAAAAGGAAGATAAATTAATATAAATGAATTTAATGTTAATTAAAAAAATATTAAAGGTTTATAAAACTGTTCTAGTTTATGGTTTAATATAATCTCAATTATTTTAAGGGTAATATTTTTTTATCAAAAACTTATAAATTTACCTTTTTGTACAATTGGAAGGCTTTGTTCAAATTACCTGAATGCCCACAACCATTAATTAAAATCTGAAAAATTTGTGTTAATGGATATTTTATCATTTGTATTGGAGGCAAACCATCTTCCTTAATCATAGTAATCTCAAACATTTCTAATGCTTTATCTAGCTGTGATGTGAATATTTTAATTTAAAATCAATTTACAAGGTGTATGGGCACCTGTTTTGTGTTAATTAATTTTCGAATTTGAAACATATACCAATAAGGACTATTTTTTTTGAAGAATTTTTTATTTGTTTCTGATAATTTTTCAGCCTCAATAGAATCCAATGTTGTAGATAGATCTATTTCAATAAAATTACTCACTTTAAAAAACATATGTTATAATCTAACCATGATTATTCTTGATAGCACTTTCATCCAAGTTTAAATTTCCGAAATCTTAGATTAAATGAATTAAATAATTGTATAATTAATATCAATAAACCTTCCTCTCGAACAAGGGATGCATTTGTTATGTAGCAATTAACTTTACTAATATTCAAAGACCCTATCTTCAATTTTAATAATTTACGATACATTTTTTCAAACGTAATTATTGATAAGTTTGACCGACCCCTAAGTAATGCAAAATTATCTTTCCAGTATTGTGCGATGTTCAACAAGATATGTCAAATGATAAAAATTATTTTGGGAGAAAAATATTGTAGTGTATAATATTTATATGTATATTATCATTTTTTACATATACATTCTATTATGTTATTTTGTGAAAATTGATAGTTTTAAAAAGATAAATTATATGTCAAATAAAAATATTAAACACATAATGAATGCCTAATAAAATATATTATTTCTTATGATTTTATAAATACTTGGTTATTTGTAATTAATAAAATCCTATTAAATATATAATATAAATAAAAAAACTTTCAATATTTTGAGCCAATATCAGCGTCTATATAAGCGAGAAGGGTAGGAACAGTTTGCATCCTATTTTTTTGAGGGGGTATGGGGTAGGAATGGGGGTAGGATAAATTTTTGGGGGGCTTATAAATTTTGAGATGAAATAGGACAAAATTTATTGCTGTAAAAATTAATACTTTTATTATAATATTATTATAATACAATTCATCGACCAAATCTATATATTGCAAACAATCATACTCATTGTTTTCCAAATAAACTATACTTTTAAATGTAATTTAATTAGATATTTCAGCAAGCTCATAATGCCATAATAATAAATTCATTGTAAATAATGGAGGTTTTAATTGAATTTATTATTTAAAAATAAATTCTTTATATTCATAAAATATCGATAGTTGGTAGTAGAGATAGATTAATTTAAGTTATTCTTTATAAATTCCTTGAAAAGAGTATCAATAAATAAATAGGTGAAAATAATGATAAAGAGACACCGCCGCGGCGGCAGGTTTTTTTAGGGGGGGGGGGGGGGTAGGCAAAGGTTTTTGAAGGGGGTTTGAATCCAGTGAAAATCCTGTCATGTAGACGCTGGCCAATATTATGTGTAAAAGAATGAGCATGTTTGATTAATAAATAAATAGAATTAGGAATATCCTTAGTTATTTGGAATTCCCATATTGCATCATACAAACTGCAATAGCTTGAAGGATTGATTTACTCGAATATGAGCTTAAAGAATTATATAATAAATTGTGCAAAGAAAATATTGCATTCGATAAAAAATGTAAGTTAGATCAATCAAATAATAGCTATTAAATACTTTAAAGAAAAAACTTGCTGTTCAAGTTTTTAATGCACCTTTTTTTAATAGTAGTGTTCTTAAAACTTCCGTTTCAGGTTGATTTTGAAAAATTTACAAAATAATTTATATAATTTTAAAAAGAAGATAAAACACTAAAATATTAAAACAACTATATAAAAATATGTAAAAATTTATAAAATGACTAAATAAAAATGTATATTAAAAGTATCGAAGGCTCTAAGAGCTTAATTTTATAATCAAAATGTACCTAAAAAGCAAGTATAATTATGTTTAAAAATTTCTTATTGAAGTTTTTGTTTAAGAAATAAGATTCGCGGTTTTCGTTTGTTATGCTAAATATTTTACGAGATTAAGTTTTTTTAAAAATATATGTAGACTGTGAAAAATTGCCGTTAGTTTAAATGACTATTGACTGAAATATAAAGTGCCCTATAAAGATTATAACCAAAATAACATTATGTAGGTCTATTTTTCTCATAGCTGGAAGAAATACTTGGACTATTTGCCAAATCTAGAAGTTTACATAATATTATTTTAGCTAAAATCAGGACCATTTTGAAAAATCGACCGGCTTTTAACAATACTAGTCAGTGGTATTCTTTTTTGCCCCAATATCATGATATTTAAGAAACAATTTGCTAATATTTTTTTACAATCAAAAAAAATAATTAAATTTTTTTGTATTTAAATAAATTCTGGTCTAGCGGACAAATAATTTATATTTCGAGTAGGGCTTTTCGTGGCAAATAAAAATAAATTTCTGGCCGGGCTTGAAAAATTAGATTGGATGCAGATCACCCTGACGATTCAGTTAACGTTACTTTAAAAAAATGTAACTTCGTAACATTATGTAAATTTATTTTTAACTGCTTTACAAAATTTTGATCCAATGAATACGAATCAGAGGAATTTGTTAGCCAGGTCCTTAAAATGAAAATAATATTTTAAAAAAATTTTTAAAAAAGTATTTAGATAGGGGGATTTAAATATTTTTTTTATTCCTTTGAGAGTAAAACCTTGGAGTTAAACTATAAATTTATGTTCGATATTTTTTTTTTATTATACATGTAAAATTATAGTAGAAGATATGAATCTAGGATATAAATCTGGCCCATAGTTGGGCAAAAGTAAAACCCACTACATTTATGTAAAATCTAGTGAAGCCGCTAGCATGTTTCTTTATAGTTTTTTACCAAACCATGCGGTTTAGGCTAAGTTACGATGCAAAGCTCGAGAACCACGTTAGCCTTTAGCTAACGCTTATGCACCAAATATAGGGTTACGTTTATATGATCAATTAGAACAGTTCACTACATTCGGTAAAATCTAAAAGTTCTTTGAAGCTGTTTTTTATAACACCAACCTAGGCGGTTCAGGTTTAGATCTAATACCAAGCTCGTCAAACACGTTAGTAGATAGCTTAGGGTTATGCAACAAAGACAAGGGTTAGTGTTTATATTTAATGAGGAGAAATACTAATTTTATTAGATACCAAACTCCACTATAGTAGGTAAAAAGATTAGCAACCAATAAGTTTCTTTTCTTTTTGCTGAACCAAACTAAGTCCTGATATCAATTAATGAACCGCATATCGATTGGTTTGGAGCTCACAGAGAGGAAAGTTAATGTTTATAGTAGATGATGAGAAATATTAATTTTATTAGAGATCAAACCTACTACATTTGGTAAAACTTAAATCCAATATTTTTTTAAAAAAAACTAAGCATTTCAAAAATTTTCATAAAATTAAAGTATTTTTGTTCGAGCGTATTTGTCTTTCTTTTTGTCCGTGGGTATTTATGTCAGGTGTCTTTAATTCCAAGGCATTTATGTTCGAGATTCTGGTACATCAGCTATGATGTAGATTAGCTATCTTTACTCCTAGCATCGAAAGTATAAATGATTACAGATCGTTATGAGGGATATTTTTCAAAATTGAAAAATTACAGATGGATGTGGTAGTGGGAATAACATCTGACACAGTAGATCCTAGCAAAAGATTTTTCTTCCACCAAGTGATCTATTTATAAATAAATCACATACGCTACTCTAATTTTCTAGAACATCAACTTCTTATAAATTTATTTTATGATCTTATATAATAAAAGGCTTGCCACATTTTATGATTTTTGTGACAAGTGTAACAATACCCGGATTTGGAACAGGGTTGCCAGGTCAACATTTTCAAATTGTGGTAGAAATATAAAAATTGCTAAAAAAAATTTTTGCGGGCGGCCTTCGGCAGGGATTTTGAATTGACTTAATTATCCGCCTATTATTTTTTATAATTAGTTTATATAAATACAAAGTCGGTAACTATTTTTCAAAATACAATAACATCTTGATTAATTAAAATATATTAATTTATAAAAAAAAAACCAACGATCTTTTTTAAATATAAAAAAAAACGATTTTAATTTTACAATTTAAAATATATTTTATGCGAATGTCCCTCAAAACGACAGCAATTGGAAATCTACCGTATGTGTATAACATTATAGGGATAGGCGCTTAATTATCACGTATCACGTTTAAATACATATTATACTCCAAAATAAGATATAATACAGATGCAACTACAGTTGCGGCAATTGTACTTATCTTGTAGTACAACATTCACAGAGATACTTATCATCACAATGTTGGTAGAATCATTTTTCCATAATAACGACTCTAATATAAATGAAAATTATACTTATAGAACAAAAATGAGCAAAGCTATCATTAATGTTTTAAGACCTAAATCCAGGAGGTCAATTTTTGACGATTTGAAAGATGGGCATATATATGCAATTCTAACAGATGCATCTATTAACGGAAATATTTCCCTTGATCTCGCTATTTCAACAAAATTAAGGTCGTTTCAATAAAACTATTAAATTTTTTCCCCTCAAATAGTGAAAAATCCAAAGACATAGCTAACCATATAATGGTAAATATATCAGATTCGAGATGATCAATAAATTGCAAGTCAGCTTTCTGATCTGATAATGCCTCAGTGAATTTGGTAAAATCAGAGTGTATTTACAGAAGTGAGTCAGCGCAATGTTGGTTGTGATATGTTCCTAATACCCGCCATCGATAGAATTTTAAAATTTTATAAACCTTTAAAAAATATTTTATAAATAGTCCTAACATTTTGAAAATTTTTTTCAATAATGAATGGAAGAGGTATATTTAGGAATTGCTAGAATGTGCAGTTGCAATCAGAAGAATCTTACAAAGATTCACAAAATTATACTGCAGATGTGTCCATCTTTACAGTTAAAAATTGACAATAAATTTTATGGCGCCATTGCTAAAATTTAATTATATTTTATTTGAAATTTAAATAATAGAACTAAGTGTTTACCGTCGTTATCGAGATTATAAAATTCTTGGAATGACATATTATTCATTATTTAACCATTAGTTCGTTCTTTAATGTTGTTAAATCCGATTTCTTTCCTTTTCCAAGGCATTCCTCTTCAGACTAAAAATGCTCTCAGATGAGGCATTAGAATGAGGTAAGGAGAAGTTTTGGCGAATCATAAAAAATAGATTGAATTACAATATCTTCAAACAAGACATCAATGTCTTTCGGTATTTTTAATATATTTATTAAATTATAAAAACCATCAATTGATGGTTTTCTGTTCCAATGTCATAATATTTATACAATTGTTAATAGAGTTATTAAAATCAAATTTTGATTGTAAATATTCTAAAATTGTCTTAATAAAAATATCTGCTTCATTTAAAAATGTATTAATTAGAGTATTATTTGAACATTTTAATATAATATTTTTAGCAATAGCGTCATAAAATTTATTATCAATTTTTAACTATAGAGATGAACAGAGCTGTAGCATGATTTTGTGATTCATATTTAATAAAGAATATTCTGATTGCAACTGAATATTAACTGCATGCAGTAGATTTCCTACATGTGAAACGAATCCCAAATATGCTTCTGCCATTTCATACTCGAAAAATTTTTTCAAAATTTTAGGACAGCCTTTAAAATCTTTATTTAAGAAGTATTTTTTTAAAGGGTTTGTAAAATTTTAAAATTCTATCGAAGGCAGGTATTAATGACAATCACCTGATAGGTATATATCGCAACAACTCACACCATTCCAAGTCAGACCACTTCACCACCTCTTTTAATTCATTAACTCTTTTAGTTGAACTAAATTCGTTAAAACATTTCATCACAATTATTTCGACATCCACAGATAGTACATTCATTGCCTTCTTGCAAGAATTATGTAGTATATATGGCATATACAGCCAATTGGTATTAATTCATTTATGCTGCTTCAATTCGGTAACTTTAGCTTAAAATTTACAGAGGCATTATCAGCACAGAAAGCTGGCATGCAATCATTGACCTGAAGCTATATTATGTGGCTAACTCAATGATATAATAACATTGGGCTAACTACATCGTTGGATTTTTCCCTATCTGAGGACAATTTTTTAACAGTTTTATTGAAATGTTCTTATTGTTGAAATAGCGGAAGATCAAGGGAAATATTTCCCTTAATAGATACATCTGTTAGAATTGCATATGGATGCCCATCTTTCAAATCGTCTAGAATTGACTTCTAGGATTCAGGTACCAAAACAATTGTGAAAGCCTTGCTCATTTTTATTGCCACAAGTAAGGTTTGCACTTATATTGTATTCGTTAAATATCATGAGAAAAAGATTCGACCCACATTGTAATGATATATAGAGCTCTCTGAATGTTGAACTACATAATAGATGTATACGATTTCCCCAAATATAGTTTCATTTTCAGAATATTTTTGTATTGCAATCGATGTTAATATACTCCCCTGTACTGACTAACGGAAAAATTAAGATATTCTACATATATGAGATTGTATTCCTACATTCCTGTAAAATCAGAGTTTTAAAATCCAAAAATCGCCCTTAGTAAATGTTAAAACAAGTAACATTGTTTATTAATGGATTTTGTATTGTAGAAGACTTAAGGCTTAAAACGATATATTACACTATATTTAATATTAAATTGATGTTTTGAAAAGATATAAATGATTTTTATTTTAATATTAAATTGATGTATATATACTTTAAATAATTATGATAACCTTTCACTTTTTTTTTTTGATCTTAGTTGAAAATAAAGAAGTTATTTATTAACATTCCTTATCTTCACGGATTCCACATTCTACAATTTATTCTATATTATCTATTCTTGTTCATTAGTAAATGATTTAAAATTGAGAGATTCCGAATCCCCATGGATTACGAAACAAAACATGCAACTTTTATATTAAACAATAAAAACAAAATTAATTCACAAAAAAGGATAAATAATATTGATTAACATTTAGATTTTGAATTTTATATTTCTGAGAGTAGAGATAGCTGCTTTAGTAAATTTAATTTTACTTTTAAAATTATAAATTTTATCGTTATCATTATTATAATTATATTTGAAACAGTAATTATATTCTTAGTGACCGCCATAAAATGAGATCACTATACCGAATGTTCTGGTTCTACGAGCTACTAAATCCCAACATATCCCAAATCTTATTAGCGGGTATGGTGGCTGAATTTATATCGCGGAGAAGATGATTAGAAAATATGGATTATAAAAAATTGGAAAATAAAATATTTTATCAATATGATGGGTTAAATTAAAAATGCCTAATTTTAAAATTAATTTCTTTAACTCATATTTAATTATATATTTTTGATGGTTAAAGTTAAATTTTTCAGTTTTTTTGGGGGGAATTTTGTTGCTACATAAACATATAATAATAGAATAATTAATTAAATTTTGCTGTTGAAATAAGTAATATATAACTAAGATTAATTACAGAAATCAAAATCTTTAAGTTACGCTATCAATATCAAATGCCGTGTACTATATCTTAAAATGATTTATATAGGTCTTATATTCTTAGCTCTTTTCATAACTTTAAATATACTATTATTTATAATTATTTTAGTGATAATTGATCTCAAAGTCAAGGTATATGAAAAACGATTCCTATATTATAATACTTGAAATATTTTTTATTTATTTAAAACAATATTTCATGTTTATCAAAATTCCCCAAAATTTTATGATTTCAATTTAAACCCATAAAATTGCTATATTTACAAATTATTATGACATTATTATAACAATCAAATAAAGTTTGGTTTATCCGGAAGTCACTAATATTTAAACAAAGCGAATATTCACTACATGACGGCCTTCAATATTTAGCGGAAACGAAAGAGATTTCTTAAACAAATCTAACGTGAAACTTTTGAATACTAATTTTAGAGTATTAGAATCACAGTTGAAACCATCTTTAGCATCTATTTCTGTATTCTCCATTTCAATCCTTAACGACTTATGATAACACTTGTCTTGTGTCAGGAATCTTTTAGCATTTGTTAGTATTGCTGTATTGGTTGTCATGTTCAACGTTAGATCTTCCGTCCCTTGAAAATAATATAATATTAATTATTTATTACTTATACTTATCACAACTTTAATAAAATATTATTGTTAAGTGGGCATATTATGTTATTTTTAAATTTAACCTAAGGCCACATTTATTAACCACGAAAATAACACAAGTCTTGATTACAAAATTCAATGTTAAAAGCTATATTATCGTATAGCAATGAACTACGCATCACAGGACCATCATCACAAGATATAAAGCTTAGCTTGAAAAACATTATTTAGAAGATTCTATTACAATTATTCTAATTAATATTTTAATTTTATTATTATTTTTATTGTTATATTATATATTTAATAATATATTTAAACTTTAATTTGTTTTAAATGGTTTTTTATACCAATGTATACTTTCAGAAAAGTATTGTAAAGCTACTACTAAATTATTATCATCTTAGTATTCCATCTTTATAATGTATATAATTTTTTCTTAAATGTTAGAGATTTATTTGAGATTTAGTTGCGTATTTTGATAATATGTGACTATGAGACATATAATGTCATTGTTATGAAATTTGACAGATAGTCTAGGAGTAGCGTCATGAATTTAGTAAATTATTAATAATTATTTAATAATAGCATTATTTTGGCGTTAAAAAATGATTTTTTCATATTTTCTAATATGATGTTTTAAAATAAGAAATAATATTTGAGAAACATATTCTATTTATATACATACAGATATAATCTGTTTTTTGAATAATTATTATAGACGAACATATGTCCTAGTCAAACGGGCATAATGTTCACTTCTAAAGGAAAAACTCTCCATCGTTAAAATTTTTATTTATTTTTAATATCATCAATTGTTCATCTAGTTATGATATCATTCACATCACTCATTGTTTTCCAGATATAAATAACCAAAGCTTTTTTTTATTAGCCATATCCAAAAAAACATATAGGTTTCATCCTGGTAAAAAATCTATGGGCAACCCTGCTAATAATCCTAGCATTTGATGCAAGTTAGAATTGTGTTTGTTTTAAATGTCCGGGTTAATTTTAAAGGTTGTTTAAGTCTTAGATCATTTCGCATTCCTACTGCTTTACATATATATATATATATTACTTGATAATTTCTTGGTTTAATAATAATAATAATTGTGTAACTCATTCTTAATGGACGAAACTGGAAATGACCTAAATTAGAGAGATGTTAGTTAAAGATTAACCCTAAAATAAATATTCTGAGAATTAAATAAAACCGTAATCTTTATTTCCAAGAAATTTGCCTAGGAAAGTAGAAAGTAAAATAATAAGAGTCCATTGATACAAAAAGATATAAAAATGCAAAAAATTATATTGTAGGATATGAGGGCGACAAATAAAAAATTTTAAGTAACGTCAAAATCAAATAATAGTTATAATTTAATGGGATAAATAACTTTTTGTCATATTAAAAAAATTTAGTGAACCATTAAATATAATCCAACATAATAAATTCCCAATATATATTTAAAATTAGCTTGAAGTGTAAGGAAAATTAGTTTTACCCAAGGAAATTACTAACCAGGCCATGATTGGCCTGTTCCTACATTTGACAACTGTCAAACCATCAAATCCGTCATTTGCTCTGATAATAAGACGATTCATTGGCTCCTCTATGCTCCGCTTGGATTTGTTAGGGAAGATCCATTCAATTTCTGAGCTATTACATGTGCCTTCTAAGTAAAGTGCCGAATCCCGTTTGCTTTCTAGAATGACAGTTTCTAAATATCAAGTTTATGATTTTATTAGTTTTGTTATTATAATGTTTCTTCGTCAATATCCATCTAATAATTCGGTATACATAAACAAGAGTGTGAGTTGGGGGGGGGGGGGTAATCATATATATATTCAAAAGAGAGTAAGAATTAAAAATAATTGTGGAGAGGGGTAAGCAGGATTTGCCTCCAAATTATTTATTATTTAGACGTTGATAAAATTATCTCGAAATGATTTTTCATAAAGATTATTCCAGGTACACACAACTATAGTTGGCTAATAATTACTATATCTTTAGCTGTTTAAGCTAATTTTTGAGATAGGCTAAAAGATGGGTTAAAACCAGGGTTTTAGCCGAAAATTATCACTTCGGTCTCGGGCTTAAAAATATAACAGCTCAAAATTTAAAAAAAAACTAATATAAATTAACTCACCTTAATGTTAACGGATTTTCTCCGGTACGCGCTATATTTAGCCGTCATTTAGCCATTTTTAAAGTATATAAATACAATTAAATGACACGCGTCATGTTTGTAGATTATTTTACAGATTGGCATAAATAAAATTTATTATTGAATTACCTTGAGAAGCCAGATGAACAGTCAAGATCTTGTAATCACCGAATCTAATATCGATGGATATAGTATCTCTAATCATCGGCTTAATTTCTAAATATAAATTTCCATCTACATTTTTGATACTGAAATCATGTTTATCCTTATTTCCATTCCTTACAATCACCTGCGATTTGCCGTCATCAATCCCATTGTCTTTTATCAGAAAAATCTCTGGTTTCTTCTCGTTACGATCGTAAAATATTTCCAAAGTTTCTAAGTTTTAAAAATTATAAGCAATACGATACTCTATTTAGTATTCAATTAAAAATTCTTATATAAGCATAAACGAATCAATTAGTCAGTTAAATCCAAGATTGTCTACGCCTATGATAAGTTTTCTTCTCCTTGGATCATAATAAACTGTAGGGTGTGTTGAAATTATCTTTGCGATTTATCCCTTTATTAGTGTTGTTTAGAAGTTTCAATTCTAACCAATTTTTAAAAATGGCTAACACACAATATTTATATTAGAGCAATATTAGGCCAGCTTAAAAATTTCATCGTCTATCCTTAATATACCCATTTCTCTCTAGTAAATATTTCCATCCGAATCATTATGTATTTTCTATAGCGCTTAAAACGTTATTTCAAAAATAACATTACCGTTACGTCTGAAAAAAAAGGAAGGCGTCTGAAAAAAAGGAATGCGACAGTGAATGGGGATGGGAGCCAAAATGAATATTTTTTTATTAGTTTAAAATTATATTCACAAAAAAGCAACATATTAATATTATCTCCCCACCCCTGGCCATGCTTATGACTCTATATATTGCATTTTTTTCATAAATTAAAGTCTTACTGTGAACATGAAGCTCCAGATATTGGATTTCATAGTTATGTTCGATATGATGAATTCCAGCATCTTCAAACCATGCTCTTAACGATACATCAATTACTTTTCCATCTTCAAATATAAAGGTTTTGTTGTATTCCTTGCCATCTTCTACATTTAATTTCTGTGTTCCTTTTACCATAATATTATAACATTTTTTTAAATAATTGTATGAATCTTTGAATCGATTTTGATATGCCTAGTGGATGCGTAGTAAATTGTTTTTTAAAGAAGAAAAAAAAATAATAATAAATAATTAGATTATTTGGCACTATTTAATATTTTGAATTATTCACTAATTCGAAAGTTCTAATTTTGTTTTTAAGTGAGATAAAAACAAAATGCCAAAAAACAAGGAAAAGTAAATGAATGAAAGAAGAATAGAAAAGAAAAAGAAGATTTAAATATATCGAATATATTTAAATACCTGAAAAATGGAAGAGATTGATGGTATGCCTTAGGTTATCACATGTTATCTGGTATCTTCCCTTGATATCCGGGGTAAAGGCGGTTTTCAAAGTTATCTCGATGAGATTATACGAGGCATGAACACCGAATACGGAAGGTGGGCTCACTTCAATATCTGTATCGTAATTTTCGACATACCTACTTATTCTAATATCCAGTGATTCTCCATCTCTTAGCTGATAATTTTCTAAATTCAAAATAAAAGGAAATACAAATTTCGAGTAAATAAAAAACCTGAAAAAATAATAAATAATTTTTTTTTGTAGTGGAATTACTTTATTTATATTATAAAAAAATATATTACAAATAATAAAATTTTACATGATAGTTAAAAATTATAATTTATAAATTTATAATTTTCTACATAATTAAAAAAAAGTTCTAAAATTTATTTCCCAAAAAGGAACCATAATTGTTGTCTAAAAAATTTGAATTTGAATTTTTTTTGGTGAATATAAAGAAATTTATTATTTCTACCGTGTAAAGATAAAACTAATTTTTATTATTATAAGGTTGATTGGTAAATCACACTTTACATTCTTTCTTTCTTTCTTTCTTTCTTTCTTTCTTTCTTTCTTTCTTTCTTTCTTTCTTTCTTTCTTTTTTCTTTCTTTTTAATCTTCTTATTTTTCTGATCATGCGTAATTGCAATTTTAGATTCGTGTGCCTAGTATCGAAATATTAGTAACTTATTTAAGCTACCTTTTATATTAGCCTGGACTAATGAAAGGTCTTTTTCAACCTTTAAATCATTTAAGAAAATAGTAACGGTTAAAACCATTTATATTGATTAGTCCTATAAAATTATTTATAAGGAGATTATTCTTAGATAAAAATTTGAATCTTAGATGAATTATTAAAAATCTTGGAGAAAAGTAGACCTCTCTTTATATATTTCTAATCAAATTTTTTTAAATATGATTAAATTATTAAGTTAATATTATAATAATCTATATTTTAATTCACTAATAATTTATAATTCAAATTTATTCGTGAGATAATATTTATATAATTTTTATATTAACTCTTAAAAAATTTAGCAATTCATTATACTATTTTCAATCGGAGAAGAAAAGAGAAGAAGAAGAGAAGAGAAGAGAAGAGAAGAAGAAGAGAAGAGAAGAGAGAGAGAAGAGAAGAGAAGAGAAGAGAAGAGAAGAGAAGAAAGAGAAGAGAAGAGAAGAGAAGAGAAGAGAGAGAGAGAAGAGAAGAGAAGAGAGAGAAGAGAAGAGAAATTATTATTTATATTTTGATAATAATATCGTCATGAGGCATAACTGTTAAATTATATATTCTACCATTATATATATAGTTTATTTACAATAAAGTTTTTAACATTATATATAAAAATCTCTATATTTTAAAATTTATTTTATATTATAAAGTTTAATAAATAATATCTATAACGAAATTATCTCAAAAATTATTTGAATGTTCATTAAAAACTACCCCCAAAAATAATTTTTTAAGCTACGCCACTGTTAAAAAATAAATATTATTAAAATTATAAAGTTGAAAAATTATTTAATATGAAATGCATTTATTAATAAAAATAAATTAAAACGTTAAAATAAAACATGATATTTAAAATAAATTAACGAAATATAAAAATAATGGATTGTGTCGTAACTTAAACAGTAGATTAATAATTTAAATCCAAAATATCTAAATATTGTTCCTCGATAAATACTGCAGATAGAAATACTGAAATCCCTGCTTTCTAGATCTCATAGGATTTTCCATCTTAATCTTCTCATTCTCTTCTATAAAAAAATTTCTAAGAATAAGTTAAACATTTTGCAATAAGATGCTTTTGCGATGTAAATTTTATTTTTAAAAAAAATAGCATTTCTTAGCAGAACCATTGTAAGTAAAATGAGATAGTAAATTCTAACATTATATATATATGTATATTGTATACTTATGGCTGTAGCATTAATTCTGAAAATTGGTCCTAGTCTAGGAATATATACTTCATATAATCCTGGTTGATACCATAAATTTCTAAGAGTTACAATCAATTTGTTGCCATTTAAATCAGCTTCCTCACTGGTCCTTCTTACCATAGAATAATCTTTCAAATAGTAAACTAGAATCTGATCAATGGAAACGTTGATATTAAATTTGCCTACATCAAACTCAACGTATTTTCTATTATCATCAGAGGCCTCAATATTGACAATGTCACCTAAATAATTTAAATAATTTTTTTATGTTCAATTATTTATTTATTTGTTGAAAATCTTCTGTTAGATGGCGATTAAGAAGAATGTTAGATAAAGCTGAGCCAACTCAATTTATTATTATTATCCCAGTAAGAATTTTAGTTTAATTTTTGGGGTCTAGTACTGGCCACCTCAATATTATTAAAAATTTATAAACCTCAGTGCATTTTTTTTTATGAGTGAAAAAAATACTACAATAAATTTCTAAATTACTTTGACCTAATTGCCATGAAAGTTCTAATAAAAAGTATTAGGTTATTTTTCGATGTCTTCTGACTAGCAATTCAGTGCTTCTTAGAATCCTATATTGTATGGACCCATTTTTTCGTAAAGTCCTACCATGTTTCCACAAATATTTGCAAAATATATCGTGCGCATGCACCAATTTAAAAAAAATTGTTGGTTAAGACATGGAAACGGACTTGTCACGATTTTCAAATAACCAATCATTGGAATTAAGTTATTCCGATAAAATCGGGCCCCAGTTTAATATCGGAGTGGAAACAGACATGCTACGCTTTAATGAATATAACCAGTTGGTGTAAGTCTAGATTCATAGTGGAATCGATTTAACAGCTGATCGGTTTTTGGAATCTGCCTATTAGATTTTTTAATCTCTATTTAAACCGATAATCTATGAATTATTGATTTTAATAAATGAAAAATTGTTTTTTATTAAAAGATTTCGAAATTGATCAGCTGTTAATTAGTGTCTAATTTTATCCCACTCTGAGGTCAACCTAAATAATAAAATAGTATTTTTAACTAACCCTGTACTTCCAAGCTGATTTCTGCCACAAGGACTTCTTCGATTATTACTCTATACATTCCAGTAGGAACACGTTGATTTAAGCTGAAAATAAAATCATCACCATCGATTTCAAGATCTATTAAATTGGCGTCAGTATCTGGGGATTTTACTTGAAGTAGAGCGTCATAGTTATTAGGCGCCAAATAGTAGGCAACCGCCGACCAATCAAAGGCGAGAGACTCACCATATTTTACTTGTTTTTCGAATCTTGTGACTATAAAAAAATAAAATTCAAAAGAATTAAACTTTATCTTTCTCCTTAAACAATATAATCCAAGGTATTAGAATTTAAAATGTTCTTCAAAAAAAAATAAAATAAAAATTGTTCAAAGATCTTCCTGAAGATTTATTCCTTGATCAAAATTATTTTTTGCACCGTAAGAAAAAAATTGAGGCTTTAAAATATTCCCAATGAGACATATAATTATTTATTTATTTTTTACATTTTGCCAATTGATATGCTTTATCTTCCGGTCGCTTATCTCTCAGCGAGTAAATTCCAATTGATGCATCGTGGATTTGCACATCCAGCATGGCCAAATTGCTGACCCAATAGCCGTTAATTTCGGTTTTGATTCCATCTTTTTCACGTATCCACACTGGAGATTTTTCACGGGTGTCATTAGTGACATATGTCGAGATGTTTACTATTTCACCCAAATTTTTGACTTTCAATTCTTATTTCGAAATATTATTTTTTTAAAGATTAAAGGTATATTATTGGTATGAACAAAATATTTGTGGATATAAAATAAAAAATTGAATATAAAATTATTTTCTTGGTAAAAGGTTGCCAGATTTATAGAAATGCATCACTCCCACTATTTTTTTTGAACCGATACTTTAACAGAGACAAATTTTTGATCTAACCACCATTCGCTTATTTAATATTCATTTTTCATATTAATTTGTTTTTATCAGTTTTTCAAAAATAAAATTTGATTACACGTGGCTATTATCCATCATTCATATTCTTAATTGCAAAATATTTCATTTATCCATTCCATTCGACGACAATATTACCACCTTTCTAATATTATCGCCATATTTCCCGCACTCAACCATTCATCCATTAATTCCAAAAGCCTCATCTTTGGCGGGAAACCGGAAACTCAACTATAAATACATATGGCGGGGAATTACCAGTGTAAACCTAATCCCGTGATTTAATCTATATATTTATTTTGCTCCCAAATTACACTTCCGTATTTTTCCATATGAATCATGAAGTTCGGTTTCATCTATCCATAAATTATGAGCTTTTTATTTTACATTTAAGTTCTATGATAATCTCACTGTTGGATCATGCGCGGACTATTAGATCTGGTTAGGGGCCGGGTATATAAAAACATCTGACGAATATATTCAAATGAAGGCTAATAAAGAAAGATATTGCAATCATCGCTAACAATTATCCTAGATGTCCCTTAATAATGGCAAAAAAAAATTAATATTTGCTAAGAATTTTGGGTTTAATTTTGATTGGTTAATTAAGAGCCTTATTTTTTTTATTTTAACTATCAATTTAGAGTATCTGCCCAATTGCGAGAGCCTCTATCAATGCATCTATCCATATTATCTGACATGATGAAAGAAAATAAAAATTGTAGCAAATTAAAATGAAAGGAGGGAATCTAAGTAAAATTTTACCCAATGGAATTACTTGCACACGTGTTTTTGAATATTCATTGGTGATTTCAAAACTTATGCCTCGAGGAGAGCGATACCGTTTCCGAACTGAAACACGAATCATTGTGGCGTTCTCCGCACCTTCCCAATTAATCTCTTCGACATCACCAGATTTTTCTATCGACAGGTTCTTAGTATTCCGGAAAGGTCCCGTATTCACCGTCAAGTTACAGTTTTCTAGAGTATTATCGTGACAGTACATCGATATTTCCCCTTTGTATACATATATATATACAATTTTAAAAATAACGAATAAAAGATACGAACCTAAAGAATTTCTATTCCGCCAGATTAAAATTTGAATGGATATAAGGTTAATCTGCCCGTTATTCATAATATAACTATTTTTCTATTGATTAGTTATTATTTTTTTGTCAGTTTATAATGACATAATTGTAACTATTCTTTGGCTATTATAAAGAGGCGGTCGGGCAAAGTGTTGGCGATTTTTAACTGCTTCATGTTTACCAAAACTGCGGAAATATGTGAAAAGAGATACGCTAACAGGTTATGAAAAACTCGTGAATTTTCGGAATTATTGTTACATTTTATAACAACTATCTAATTTTAATATTCTTTAAGGACAATCTATATGCTGATAAAAAAATATACTAACTCAATGGGCGCCAAAGGTAATACACATATTTCAGAAACTTTAAAATCGCTTATATTAATGAGAACTTTTGAGAAATACCGATACCGAGATTCTACGTGTAAATCTATCCAGGGAAGGTCATAGGAACATTTAAATGTATGAATATAATTTAATTTTCACGATAATTTTGATATTTTTCCAACTATGGCCATCACCTACTTGGTGGTCCCCTTTAATATCCATTGTAACCACGTCAAATGTTAATACAGCGGCACCGTAATAGGAGATATTGGACGAGAATTTACCGACAATATCATTTTTAAAATAGATGACTCGGTCTTCGTATTTTGGGGAAAATTTCATCTTAATGATACCAGGTTTGCCTTCCGATAATTCGACTATCGTGTCTTCGTTTGTATAGATATAATTTATATAAAAGTAAGAGTGCTATAAAATAACTTTAAAAGTAACGGCGTTACAATTTTTAGAAGAAAAGGTAATCCATTCGTTACATTCTTTTTAAAAGTAACGGTAACGCATAAATTACTTCAAATACTTTCTTAAAAATCGCTTTTATTTATTTTTTAATTAATAATTTAAGCCGAGTTTTAAATTGACATCAAACCACCAAATTCCTTCATTTTTTGTTTTAAATTTTCGTTGTTAAAATTTTCAGTCAAGATTGTTAATTATAATAATTAATATTTAATGAATCAAATGTATTCGTAAATTTATATTCTTATTAATATTATAATTTATTTTATAAAGTAATATTAAGTCAATTTTACACCTTTCTTCGGATGAAGATGAGTAAAGCCTGCCATTGGCACCAACATGAAACACTTTTTTTTTACACCAATGAAGTAAGCTAAAGAGTACAAAGTTAATATTTCGTCAGTGAAAATTGTGTCTACACCTAAATATTTTAACCTCGATTGTTGGAATTAACATGGGCATCCTTGATACTGTGCACCCAATTTTAAAGAAGAAAAAAAATGGAAATATCTGATTATAAATTAGTTTTTATAAACAAAATGGAACACTCTCTATAACTCAGTGAAGTTAATTAGATTTATTAAGGAGAATAGCCACAAATTTTAACGAATCTTGTTATAGATCTTAATCACAGATTTTCAGATAATGTCAAATCGTTCCTTAGATTTATATAGTATATGGGCTATATATGTATATGATTCTATATGGTTATGGGACCTTTTTCCTGCGGCTCTTTCGATTTTTAGAGATAAGAAAAAAATATATACAGGAGATCTCACTCTCACGATTACTATAATTTTATTTCGTGAACCACTTATTAAACCAATTCTTGCAAGACGTCGTTAAATGAAGGTGAAGTATTTTTCACATTTATTTCTATCGAATAATCAGCAATAATTCGCCCGCTTATTTAAGTCAGAATGGCCTCTCGTAAAATTAGATGTCGGCGGAGAAAGGAAGCTTTAACTTATTTCCTGTTTGGGCGAAAGATCTTGACAATGAAAAGGGCAGACTTGATTCCTTCCCTCCCATGCTCTGCGCCAATTTGAATGCGTGGGAGGCACAGCGGGAGGAGCTGTGTTTAGCCTCTTGTTTATCTCGTCAAAATTTTAAAAAATCAATTGTTGTTGAAAATAAAATTGAAAAAAATATTAAAAATTATATTTTTGTATATTTATAAGCATAATTTTATTGACATTATACATATAGGAAACAAAAAATTTCTTTATATAATGTTTAATTTTTTTTTAAAGTAACGAGTAACCCGTTACAATGTACCAGTAACACGCGTTTCTTTTTTTTTCACAAGGTAACTAGTAACGCGTTACTATTTGTGAAGTAACGCTCACAGAACTACTATAATGGTTTATATAAATATTCTCACTGTTAATTTATTAAATTGATAAAAAATAAATCTTCAGAAATTTTGTATGAAATAATAAAGATATATTTTTATATAGTTATACATAATGTCCGTTAAAATAAATTCAAAATTGTAGATTTGGTAAATATATGTATTTGTATTTTTTTTTTAAATAATAATTTTAAAAAAAGACACCTCGTGGAAGAGTTATTCCAATTTGCAAAATCACGTGATCGCCATCTACGATTCTATATGATCCCTCAGTATCGTGATTGCAATTGGATATTTTGATCCCGATTTTAAATGTTTCATTCACTAACTTGACTTTCTTCCTTAGGATATTATCTAAACCCTCCCATATCTCCCCTATTTGTCTTTCTATCGATGCATTTGTATAATTAAGCCTAGAATTTTTTGGGAGGTCATATTCAAGTCCTGGGTGACATTCGAAATCTATTTATTCAATAAAATACAAAAATAATAATATTAATAGTCATTATCCTTCTCCTTCCTTCCTTCCTTCCTTCCTTCCTTCCTTCCTTCCTTCCTTCCTTCCTTCCTTCCTTCCTTCCTTCCTTCCTTCCTTCCTTCCTTCCTTCCTTCCTTCCTTCCTTCCTTCCTTCCTTCCTTCCTTCCTTCCTTCCTTCCTTCCTTCCTTCCTTCCTTCCTTCCTTCCTTACTTTCAACCTTCCATTCTCTTCCTTCCTTTACAATAAAAATAAAAAAAAGGTTATAACCTCTATAAACGGTTACTTTCAATGTTTTCATGGCTTAATTTTTATAAAAAAAAATGAATAATATTTATATCTTATCTAATTTATTCGCGAAAATTTAAATAATCGTAATGCGCATGCGTTATTGGATAAATTAAATTTTCACTATTTTTAAATTTTAGATTGAATGATTGATTGTGGAGTGGATTACTAAATTTTATACTCTTTTGTAAAACAAAATATTTAACAATCTTACTCATATAGACCCTTTGATCTTGCATAAGCTTTCTTTTTTTAAGAAAGGATAGAAAGAAAGAAAGAAAGAAAGAAAGAAAGAAAGATAGAAAGAAAGAAAGAAAGAAAGAAAGAAAGAAAGAAAGAAAGAAAGAAAGAAAGAAAGAAAGAAAGAAAGAAAGAAAGAAAGAAAGAAAGAAAGAAAGAAAGAAAGAAAGAAAGAAAGAAAGAAAGAAAGAAAGAAAGAAAGAAAGAAAGAAAGAAAGAAAGAAAGAAAGAAAGAAAGAAAGAAAGAAAGAAAGAAAGAAAGAAAGAAAGAAAGAAAGAAAGAAAGAAAGAAAGAAAGAAAGAAAGAAAGAAAGAAAGAAAAAAAATTAACTGTTTAACCCTCTATTTTTTATGTTCATTATATATTATTAAAACTTTACAAATTACAAAAAAATAATAAGAGGCTTATTTAAGTATATTTATTAGAGCCAAGTATCATTTTTCCGTAGACTACTGAAAACCGACCAACTCTAATTATCATATTATATTTATAATATATATATATAATACCTGTTACTGTTAGAATCATGACGGAACACCACAGGCAAATTGCTAAAATTATCGATCTATAAAGTTGGATCATATTTTCTTTGCGAGTTTTTCCGAAACAATCTTTAAAAAAAAATATATTTCAAAAATTTGTGTGTATGTTGATTTTACAATCTGTAAAAGGAAAGGGTAAAAGTGACGAATTTTAATTTCCCTGACCTTTCTTACGAACGCCCTGCCCTTTATAACTTACAGAAATGGGACAAGAGTTCCTTTTAATCTTATCCTCAACAAGTTCCCAAGAGGTTGATTTCGGAAGATGGAAGCTAATTCCGATGAGAATCAAATTCGGAATGTTCTAGGCTATGAGTCAACTATATAACCACCCCAAACAGACAGCCCAAACATTTATAAAATTAAGTATTTAAAGCTACTAAATTAGTTTCGCAGTTTCAAAAATTTAATAATGGCGAAAGTATATATCTGCTTTAAAAGGCTGAATTATTTTTTTAAAAAAAAATTTGTATAAAATTTTAACCCATCAAAATAGAGAAGATAAAAATGGTAATTTCAAGCTCCTAATTTTTAATTATAAATCTTACTCATGAATCCCTAGGTTTCAGAGGTTTAGCTCCTATTTTTAATTGTAAATCTTAACAGGTATATGTCTAACCCTAAGATAACCTACTTATAAACTCCTTGATTTCAGAAGTTTAGGCTCCTATTTTTAACTGTTAATCTTAACAGGTATATGTCTAACCCTAGGATAACCTACTTATAAACTCCTTGGTTTCAAAGGTTTAAACTCCTATTTTTAATTGTTAATCTTAACCGGTATATGTCTAACCCTAAGATAACATGCTTATCAGCTTCTAAGTTTCAGAGAAAATTTGTCGCAGAATGAGCTAGTTTTAAATACTTAACTAAACTATAATATTAATTAACAAATTAAATTGAACCAATAAAATAAAATATAATTTTTTTATAAAAATAATTAATTAATTTACGATTAAATATTTTTTTAAATTTTATTAATGTTTAAAATAAAACTGCATTGCGAATTTTTTATATAAAAAATAATATTTTTCTATAAAAAAACGATATTTTTCTATAAAAAACGATATTTTTCCATAAAAAACTTTATATTTCTATAAAAAAAAATTGAGAAAAAAATTGATAAACTGCTCGTTTACCGATTAAACAAACTGGACATATTATTAATTCAATGTATCCCTCTAACGAGCGTTATTATTATTCCAACATTAAGAGAACACTCATCTTTGACACTCTCGTAGAACGGCACGGAAAACAAAATATTTCATCATTTACTTCGACATTTAAGATTCTCGCGCCAAGTATATCTAATCGGCTATGGGCGGAAATAAGGAGTAATGAGAATATCACAAAAAAAATATATAAAGATCATCGGAATAAGGGATAAAGAATTAATTATTTTAAAAGTTTTTACAAAATACTCTTCATCATTGAAAAAAGAACTACTTTAAAATTTTTTTTCAAAGAGATTGCTTCGAACTCTAATTATTTCAAAACAGTTTAACACATTCTTCATTCATTTATAATATGGGTAAAAGTATCGAATGAACGACAGTGTCGGGTAAGAGTTAGTTATCTGCACATTTCCTAAAATACATTTTTCGGGCATATTCCCTCAAAATCGAAAAAATTTAGAAAACAACACTTTGACCCCCGCCCCCCCCCCACCCCCACCCCAATCACAAATATTATGCTAGTGTGTTAAACTGCCCTATTAGAGCCGATTTTATTTAAAAAACGGCAAACTCAATATTTTATCCAGAAAATTATATTGCACGAAGCCTGAAGATTTTGCTTACAGAACGGCACATAGATCCGGGCGTCTTATTAGCGAAATTTCTAAGCTCGCCAATGTCTTTCTGGCTAAAATATCGAGTTAACAGTTTATAAAATCGACTCAAATCGGGCCGTATAGCAACACTACATTATAACTATATAAATAAAATAAAAATTTTACCTTATTTTTCCGATAAATCTTCCTTCTGATTGCCAGTCTATCTTAGAAAAGTAAAACTTTTTATTTTAGATTTAATTAATTTTTTTTAAAAAATATAAAGAAATTAATAAATTTTTTATTTAAAATAAAAAGAAATTTAAAGTATCAAAATAGGTTTAAATGTACATCTACCGATTTAAAACCCTCCCCCCCCCCCACATCACCCCCCCCCTAAACAATTATGTTTTCTTTAACCTTTTACCTATTACGAAAACAAATTTTTATAAATAACCATTTTATACTTGTACATCATATATTTTCTGGTATCCAATTTCGTTGCTTATAAGAAATAATGTTGTTTTTTTTTTCTTCAATAAACGTGTTTAATATCATGTACATATACACTTTTCTTCTGAATTTTTTTTTCTAAAATAGTACTTATTGATGTCTGACTAGTATACTTTTACAGGTATTCTTTTATTACTTAGAGAAGAGCTTGTTAGCTACAGTTCAATCATCCATTATATTTGTATATATCATATTATACGCTTATTAAATACCCGAAAATCAGAGATCTACATTAGAAGGTTTCTCTGGGCTTATTTTAGTTATCAGTTGATTATAGCTTTTAAATATGATTGGCCATATTTCTAGATCAGAAAAAAAAATTAAATTGGAATTGTTTCAATTGGTATGTTTTCAAAATTTATTTAAGGAAGATTTTCTATATTGTCTAAATTGCAGCTCTAACCTCTCTAAGGCACATAAAATTTAATGTCCTTTTTTTATGTTAGTAATAGTTGTCTAGAAATGGTTGTTAGGTGGATCCAATTTAGCCTAAATGAGCTGCTCTTTTGACACGGTGTATTGATAAAATATTACCCTGGTCAACTAACTGAAGTTTTATATTATTTCTCCTTAAAAGATTTAAACCAATAGCTATAAATATAAACTTATATAAAATAAGATACAATTTATTTATAAAATTGATAATTATTTTAAGAGTGGATGTTAAGAGAAGAGAAGAGAAGAGAGAGAGAGAGAGAAGAGAAGAGAAGAGAAGAGAGAGAGAAGAAGAAAGAGAGAAAGAGAGAGAAGAGAAGAAAGAGAAGAGAAGAGAAGAGAAGAGAGAGAGAGAAGAAGAGAGAGAGAGAAGAGAAGAAAGAGAGAGAAGAGAAGAGAAGAGAAGAGAGAGAAGAGAAGAGACCCAAAAATTAATAAAATTTATAAGTATAACATATTTTAAGATATATTTAATGGGGGGGGGGGGGGAAGGGAGATACTGAATATTCTTGATCCTAATAATTAACTTGTGTCTTTATATGTAATGTTCATTCTCAATTATGGTCCTATAAACCCCACTTTGAAAGCATTTAAGATTTTATACACAATTGGCGAATTTTCTTCGCGTTATTCTTTCTTTCTTTCTTTCTTTCTTTCTTTCTTTCTTTCTTTCTTTCTTTCTTTCTTTCTTTCTTTCTTTCTTTCTTTCTTTCTTTCATTTTAGTTATCTAGTTTTATAAAATATACAAGTAAACCCCTGTAAATAATTGCTCAATTTTACATTTTTTTTTGGATATTAGAAAAAGATTACGTGATATTTTTATTTAAAAACAAGCATATATTTCTAACTATAAAAACAAATTTGAAATAATAAAATATTTCAGTATACAAAAACAAAACATCGTATAGTGGCCATCTTTACTGAGCTGAAACCTCTTTAAAATGACTATTAACTTGGTTTCTCAAAATCGTATAGTTCATATCTTTTACCTAAAGTATAATATCTTCCAACAAAAAGAATCCAAATTAGGGAACAGTCCTATAGTGCTAAATTAAGGAAGGTTCTCAATTGTATTATTTATCCTTAATATAAAGGATATGGTTGTTTTAAGATAAACATATCTCTATAAAAATATTAAAAAATATTTCTATTTTTAATTTTAATTTTAGTAAATATATATAAAAAAAAATATATTAGCTACGGAAGTAAAATTACCTAAGAATAAATCTTGTAAGTCTTAGCAAATGTAAAATGAAAGCATACAATATCAAAACCTTATTTAACTATTTATCGTAATAATAAAAATTTAGCAATTTCTTTAGTTGTAAAAATAAAGATATTCTTATAATAATTATATTAAATAAAATAATTAATCTTTTATAAAAAAAAATTTTTTAAAAATCAATCTTAATTTTTAAAGAATTTTTTTTTTATATATATAAATAAATTTGAAATAGAACAAAGTTTCGATAAAACAAAGGTTAAATTTAGTTATATATTTCATATTTGGATATGGAATTCATGGAGAGATTCGAAATCTCTGAATTTTAAAATCATTTATTAGGGTTGATCAAATTACTTTTGAAAAATCTGATTTTGATAGGAAATTTAATCTAATGCATGTAGAAAATCTTTGCTAAAAATTTCGGACCAATTTTCTCCGTTAAAGGTTTGTGTTTAGTTATAAATTTTAAAGGGAAAAAATTTTTAAATTTATAACAGTAGATTTTACTCTCTATATGCTGAAAAATTATTTTCATTTGTTTTTTTTTTTTAACTTTAAACCTTTTTTTTTTGAATTTGAAAGAAATTCTCATTCCAGTAAGATGTATATTCAGCATATTTAGAATATGAAGCCTAAGCTAACTAATATTTCTCTCATGCGCATTACCAACTTTTTTTAAAAAATTTGTATTACTTATTAATCGTATTTTATAATATTATGTCAGTTAACCTGGTAAAAGTATCATTTCAACTTTAACGACCATTATTTTAAAATGTGTAAAATAGATTTCTAATACTATACAGGTTAGAAAAAAACAGTGGAACCTCGACTGTTGGTCTGAAGTAACTGATTTATAAGATTTACATGGGAATGCATATCTTTGAAGTAATTGGATCCATAGTAAGATAATGTGTCCACAATCGAATTACTTTTTTTAAAAAATTTTTTTTAATTTTATTTATTGTTTTACTTCACCTATCTATATTTCTAATAGCAAATATTTCTCGTCCTATCGAAAAATTATTGAATCTCCTTTTTAATTTTGAGGATAGGTGTTACCTTTTATTTGATACCCCATATCCAATTTTTGTTTTTCTTAACCCCCCCCCCCCTCCTTCCTCCTCTGGACTAAATAACCCAATAAGATCAAGAATGTATACTATTATTTGAGTTAAATAAAACTTCTATTAAGTAAAAATAAATAAGGAGCCAAATCCCCTCTAAAAAAAATAATTTCTAAATATCCTCCAGGAGAGCAGATTAACAAATTTTTTTAAGGTAAATTGGCAGCCGGGGAATTCAAAAAGTAAAACTAGACAATTAACTTGCGGGAGTTGTTTCAATCAAATATCACTTTGAAATTCTTTTAATATCATTCTTAACCTCAAGTTGATAACTGTGACAAGAGTTAACGTGACAATTTGCACTTTTTTGAAATGTATCTTTCCCTTAATTATTTGACCAAAAAGATGTTTAGTATTTTAACTATTTTTATTTGAATAACCTTATAATAAAGTTTAAAATATTATAAAGTTAATAAATAAATGTTTTTTATATTATTTTATAATATATATTTTAGATATGTGTGTTAACCTTTAATTTATCCCTAAAATCCCAGATACATTTAAAAGTATCTTTTTACTCGAGTACCTTAATTAAAATATTACTTGTTTCGAAATTTGAATTTGGCCCAGGAAGTTGCAAAGTTAGTGTGGAGTTAGCTGCTATATTTTGAGAACAGCTCACTATTTCAAATTAAATCGAATTAATATTAACTATAATCACAACACATCAAAAATAAATAGTTTATTGAATTTTGAGATATTTTAAAACATATAAGATTCCATCAGGTCAAGTGAAACTTTTCAGTCCTTTCTTGAGAATTTTGCTACTACACATATAATAGATAGTTTTTATGTCTCAAAATAATTTTTTTCTGTTAGAAAATAGTAAGAGAAAGTTAAGAATATTCTAGATTACCATAATCTGAAATCAAAACCCTTCAAGGTATTATACCTATATTATATGACGTGTTTACTATATCTTAACATGTTTATTAGAGTCTTATATTATTAGCTCTACTTAGAACTTTAAGGAGTGAATTATATGAAAAACGATTCCTATATTATAATACTTGAAATATTTTTTATTTATTTAAAACAATATTTCATGTTTATCAAAATTCCCCAAAATTTTATGATTTCAATTTAAACCCATAAAGTTCCTATATTTGCAAATTATTATGATATTATTATAACAATCAAGTAAAGTATGGTTTATCCGAAAGTCGTTAATATTTAAATAAAGCGAATGTCCACTACATGACGGCCTTCAATATTTAGCGGAAACGAGGGAGATTTCTTAAACAAATCTAACGTGAAACTTTTGAATACCAATTCTAGAGTATCCGTATCACAGTTGAAACCATCTTTAGCTTCTATTTTTGTATTCTCCATTTCAATCCTTAAAGACTTAAGATAAGCACTTGGCTTGTGTTAGGAATCTTTTAGCATTTGTTAATACTGCTGTCTTGGTTGTCATGTTCAACGTTAGATTTTCCGTCCCTTGAATAAAATATAAAATTAATTATTTATTATTTATTATTTATGCTTATTACAACTTTAATAAAATATTATTGTTAAGTGGGCAAATTATGTTATTTTTAAATTTACTGTTTTCATTAACCACGAAAATAGCACAAGTCTCGGTTGCTATACAGCTATATTATCGTGTATAGCAATGAACTACGCATAACTGGACTATCATCATAAGATATAAGGCTTAGCTCAAAAATAACATTATTTAGAAGATTCTATTACAATTATTCTAATTAATATTTTAATTTAATTATTATTATTTTTATTTTATATTATATATTTATTAATATATTTAACGTTTAATTCGTTTTAAAATGTTTTTTTTTGCATTTAAATTAATTGTAGAAAACAATGTATACTTTCAGGAAAAGTATTGTAATTGAATATAGTTGTATTATTTATATGGAAGATAGGATTCAGTTTTTCATTTGATATTATAAAAAGTCTAAAAGATAGAAATTGTTGGGACAAACTTGTATAATATCAAAGTGAGCACTTTTATAAAAGACGAAACGATATTTAACAAGAGCTACAAAAACTAATAATTTAAACTTTATATATAATATATGAATCATATTTGTGTTAAGAGGGGAAATAGAGTTAATTTAGCTTAGTTGAAGACCTAAAGAAAACCAATAAGATTTTATTAAAATATATTACCAACAAATTTGCTCCTAAGCAAGAGACACTGACTTAGATGGACTTAGATGGTTTAATGATAGTATATTGCTCATTAATTACTAAATGTGACGCAAAATTTTTTTATGACAATTCTTACATTAAAGAACAGAGACAAGATTCTCAAGATATTTCATATTATAATGTTTAGTTATTAGAAAATGATAGTATATTTCGATCATCTTGAAATATTTTAATCATACGAAATAGAACTAACTAAAATCCCCTTTTTTAAAATCAATAATTTTAAGAGTTAAATACATTTGATTTAAGCTTTAAAATTTCACTAATTTAAATAGAACTACTTTCTAAAACTTATTAATAGCTTAGTATTTTAAAACCATCTATATACTATTATAATTTTAGTTTAAAAAAATTAAAAACATAAAGAGAAGCAATATTAATTAAAAAGATTTCAGATCTCAGGGTATATCAATGTTTTAGTAAAACTAAAACTTAGAAATGTTAAACTGATCGATTCGAGCCGATTATTAAAACCGGTAAACTCAATATTTTACATTTCATGCGAAAGTACTGAGTTATCGGTTTTTAAAAACCGGTTCAAATCGAGCCCTGTAAAAATAATATTAAAAGCTATATATAAAATATATTTTTTCTAAAATATTAGAAATTATTTGAAAATGTTCCTAAAAAAATGATCTCGTTAAGAAATTATATTTTACGTATATTTTTTTTTACTCCCTTAAAATATGTAATTTTTAATCATTATATTTATTATGATTATACTTGTTTTAATTATTTTTTATTGTTAGAAAGAATATAGATATCGATTGATTAATTAATTAATTACTGTTGTATTCGTGCACTAATTATTAATTTGAATACATACTTGTAATTTTTATGAATTTTTATTATAAATCGACGAAGGTTAATTATTAATTTGAATATGTAGTCAAGGAAATTATTGTTTTTATAGACTGGTAATTTTAATTATGTTTATGAATTTTCAATTATACTTGTAATTTTTGCATATTAAAAAGATGTATATAAAATGGAAAAATTTTAAATAAAATCAAAATTAGAGTTGTTACTGTTTCTACTACAACCTTCGACAAGTTGATTACAAGTCATATAAGGAATTGTAACATTCATAAGATTATTAACCGAAATTATTAAATATTTATATATTAATTTTATTTAATACTAGGATCCTTATTTGTATTAAGTCTCTCCCACTAGCTTCGACAAATAAATTACAATCCTATGTAAGGAGTGGTAACAATTACTATACATATCTAAGTTAATTTGAACGCGTCTAAATTGAATATATTTATGAATGATTATGATGAATGCTAAACCATAATTTTTATTTAAATGTTAAAGATTTATTATGAGATAGTGTTGTTAAACGACTTGTTTTGAGCCTAAAAATGGCTAACTCAATGCTACATCTAGAAAAATGTTATCCAATTCTGAAGATTTTGCTCATAGAAGGAACACAAATGTCTAGACATTATATTATCGAAATCTTGAGGCTTAGGCAGTATCTTTCTAGTTAAAATATTGATTTAGCCCTTTTTAAAAAATCGGTTCAAAATGCCCTTTTAACAGCACTGATTTGAGATTCAGTTTCATATCTCATTTGATAATATACCACTATGAGACATATTATGTTATTATTATGAAGTTTGACATAAAGTCTATAGGGAGTAGCGTCATGAATTTAATAAATTATTAATAGGTATAGATGTATTTAAAATAGCCTTATTTGGGTGAAAACTTGACATTTTCATATTTTTTTTAATATGTTGTTTTAAAATATGAAAAATTATTTGAGAAACATATTCTATATACGAAACAGATAATTGTACTATTTTATTAATGATTATTGACGCACATATTGGGCATAGTCAAAAGAGCATTATGTTCACTCCTAAGAAGAAGAAAAAAAAATTAAAACATGACATTCAAATTCATCGTTTAAATTCTCCTTTCTTTTATTTATATATTGGTATACCCAATTATGGTTCATTCGTGAAAGTATATAGTAAACATATATATATATATATGATTAAGAAACAATTAATTAATTAATTTTTCAGATGAAGCTATTATTTAGTTCAATACAAATATTAAATAATAAATTTAAAATTTATGATGCCATCATCACATTAATCTAAGTGTTTCTCGGCTATAACCGAAACTTTTTTATTAGCCTTATACAAATAAATAAAAAATATATATGTTTATAACGTGGCAAAAAAATGTATGGGTGCTCCTGCTAATAATCTTAGCATTGGATGCAAGTTAGAAATGTGTTTTTGTTAGATGTCCTGGTTAATTTTAAAGGTTGTTTAAGTTTTAGATGAATTTCGCATTCCAACGACTTTATATATATAATATATAAAGCACAATTTCTTGGTTTAATAATAAAAACTCATTCTAAATGGACGAAAGTAGAAAAATAAAACTGAGAGTTGATAGTTAAAGATTAACCCTAAAATAGATAGTTTTCTGGGAATTAAACAAAAAGTAACCTTTATTGCTGAGAAATGTATTCAGGGAAGTAATACCTAAATAATAATAGTTCATTGAAACAAAGATATAAAATGCAAAAAAAAAACTATAATGTAGTATATCAAGGTGCCAAGACAAGAAATGTATTTTAAATAACTTCAGGATCAAATAATAGTTATAATTTAATGGGATAAATAAGGTTTTGCCATATTAAAAAATTAGTGAACCACTAAATAGTATCCAACATAATAAATTCCCAATATATGTTTAAATTAGCTTGAAATGTAAGAAAAAATGGTTTTACCCAAGGAAATTACTAACCAGGCCATGATTGGCCTGTTCCTACAATTGACAACTGTCAAACCATCAAATCCGTCATTTGCTCTGATAATAAGACGATTCATTGGTTCATCTATACTCCGCTTAGATTTGTTAGGGAGGATCCATTCAATTTCTGAGCTATTACATGTGGCTTCTAAGTAAAGTGCCGAATCCCGTTCGCTTTCTAGAATGACAATTTCTAAATATCAAGTTTATGATTTTATTAGTTTTGTTATTATAATGTTTCTTCGTCAATAACCACCTAATAATTCAGTATACATAGATAAGAGTGTGAGGTTGGAGGGGGGGGGGGGGGAATTAACCGTATATATATATATAAAAGAGTAAGAATTAAAAATAATTGTGGAACGGGGTAAGCAGGATTTGCTTCCAAATTATTTATTATCTCGAAATGATTATTCATAAAGATCCCTGGTACACACAATTATAGTTGGATAATAATTACTATATCTTTAGCTGTTTAAGCTGATTTTTGAGATAGGCTAAAAGATCGGTTAAAACCAAGGTTTTAGCCGATAACTATCACTTGGGTCTTGGGCTAAAAAATATAGCGGCTCATATATAAATTAAAACATCTTTATGTTAACGGATTATCTCCAGTACGCCCTATATTGAACCGAATTGACCGTCATTTAGGCATTTTAAACTATACATACAATTAATTAACACGCATGGTGTTTATTTAATGTAGATTATTTTACAGATGGGTAAAAATAAAATTTATTATTGACTTACTTTGAGGAGCTAGGTGAACGGTCAATATCTTGTAATCACCAAATCTAATATCGATGGATATAGCATCTCTAAGCATCGGTGTAACTTTTAAATATAATTTTCCATCTACATTTGTGGTACTGAAATCGTGCTCATCCTTATTTCCATTCCTTGCAATTATCTGTGATTTACCGGCATCAATCCCATTTGCTTTTATCAGAAAATTCGGATGCTTAATGTTAAGATCGTAAAATATTTTCGAAGTTTCTAAGTTTTATTTTTTTTATTTTAAAAAAAAACAAAAGCACTATAATACTCTATTTAGTATTAAACTAAAAATTCTAATATAAAGCATAGATGAATCAATATATAATAAATAGCCCGCGAAAATCCGAGATCGCCTCTGTTTATGATAAGCTATATATTCCTAGGATACCAGAGGGTGATTGAGAAATGTTACATTATTTGTAACGATTTATTGTTTATTGTGTTAATAATACATTTTCATTTTAGATAATGAGGGTTTATAGGCGATCGTGTGATATATTAAAATTAAACCTTTATATTGTGTAAATTGGATATAGAAAACGTTATTTTATATGATATATATATATATATAATACATAATTGAATTACCTTTGAATATAAAAAGAGATCTTATATTATAAAAATTGAATCAGTTATTGCTACATCATTAAATTTGTTATTTAAGACGGTCTGAACCCCGGTTCTGAACCTCACATTCTAAAATATTACTAGCGTACTACCGACGACAAGACATACTACTAGAGAGAGTACATTCTCAGGGCAAGAACTTCCCCGCTTTGTCAATAAGAAATTTTATTTTTTTAATATGATATAAATTGAAAGAAAAACAAATTATAAAAATATTTTCTTAGGGGCCTCCAGTTTTGCTTTCCTTAGACCAAAAATATAGCTAGCATTGAGACTAAACTTTTACATTCTTTCTTTTTCAAAACATTTTTTAAGATATATGCATGCATTTTTTTTTTGGTAGGCAAGAATATAATTTTTTTTATAAGTTTAAAATGATATTCACAACAAAAGGTGGCATATCAGTAGTGTTGTTATTGAACGGCTGGCCCGTTTTGAGCCGAGTTAGAAATCGACTAAAACTCAGTATATTTTAGCTAGAAAAATATCGCTATAACTTCGACTTCAAAATTTCACTGATATATGTTCTATACCTTTATGCCTGCCATGAACGAAATCCTCAGGCTAGCTTAATATATTTCTGAATACTGAGTTGCCGTTTATAAAAATCGCCTCAAACCTAGCCGTTTAACAGTGCTACATATTTCTGTAAGAGTGGAATATTCCCTTGTCCCCTCCCAGGCTACTCCTTAGAACTGAATATATTGCATTTTATTTATCATAATTAAAGTCTTACTCTGAACAATAAGTTCTAGATATTGGATTTCATAGTTATGGTCGATATATTGAATTCCAGCATCTTTGAACCACGCAGTTCCTGATGCTTCTATTTCTTTTCCATCATTAAATATAAAGGTTTTGTTGTATTCCTTGCCCTCTACTAAGTTTAATTTCTGTGTTCCTTTATCATATTATTATAAACATTTTATAAATAATTAGGTGGGTTACGAATATGATTAAATAAATTGGTTTGATTTTGATATACCTAGTGGATGCGTAGTAAATTGTTTTTAAAAGTAGGAAAAAAATAAATAATTAGATTATTTAGCACTATTTTCCTTAAATCCATATAGAAAGGTTAAATTTTTTTTAGTGAGATGGATGAATGTCAAAAACAGATTAATAAATGAAAAGTAAAGTGAAATGAAATGAAAGAAAATAAAATAAAATGAATAGAAGAGAGAAGAGAAGAGAAGAGAAGAGAAGAGAAGAGAAGAGAAGAAGAGAGAGAAGAAGAGAGAAGAGAAGAGAAGAGAAGAGAAGAGAAGATTTAAATATATTAAAATAATTATACCTAAAAAATGGAATAGATTAATGGTATGTCTAAAATTTTTATATGATATTTGGTATCTTCCCTTGATTTCTGGAGTAAAGGTTGCTTTTAAATCCATCTCAATGTATAATATAGG
The DNA here is from genome assembly GCF_954871325.1 of Gordionus sp. m RMFG-2023. Classification (NCBI taxonomy): domain Eukaryota; kingdom Metazoa; phylum Nematomorpha; class Gordioida; order Chordodea; family Parachordodidae; genus Gordionus; species Gordionus sp. m RMFG-2023. The sequence goes on from NC_088775.1 coordinate 917,538, forward strand.
CGAGACATCAATACTGAATACAGATTCTGGACTCACTTTAAGATCTCTTTTGCCATCTTTGAAATAATTTGGCAAATTGATATGCAAGGATTGTCCATCTTTTAGATGATAATTTCCTGAATTCAAATAAAATGTGAATTTATAATTTCGAGAAAATGAAAACTTGAAGAAAAAAAATAAAATAATAAATATAAGGCCCTTTCCAGGCAGGCTCTCAACAGCAATGACTAGTAGGTACATCTTAGAATCTTCAAATGCGCAGAAATTATAAATTAGCATTGTTTCATTCCTATCATTTTAACCATACTCGCCACCTTCGGCAAACCAGTCCTAGCATTCTTGACTAGGCCTGATTTAAAGTAAAAATTGTTTATATATTTTATAAAATTTTCTGAGAATATTTAAAACATTGTCAATAAAAATGCTTTAGATATGTATACTTTTTAATTAAAAAATTAGCATTTTTGTAGCAGACCCATTGTAATCAAAATGAAATAGTAAATTCTAAACGTGTATATATATTTTTTTTACTTATGGCGATAGCATTAATTCTGAATATTGGTCCTAGTCTAGGAACAGATACATGGTAGATTCCTGGTTGATTTCATAAATTTTTAAGACCCACTGTCAATTTGTTGTCATTTAAAACAGCTTTCACTTTGACACTCTCATCCAGAGAATAATCTTTCAAATAGTAAACTAGAATCTGATCTATGGAAACGTTGATATTAAATTTGCCTAGGTCAAACTCGACATCTTTTTCATTATTGTAAGAGGCCTCAATATTCACAATGTAGCCTAAATAATTTAAATAAATTTTTAATGTCGAAAATATCTACTGTAGATGTCGACTAAGAATATCAGATAAAGCTGTGAATTCTTATTTTCCCAACCAGAATTTTAGTTTAATTTTTGGAATCTAGTAACTGGCCAGCTCAATATTGATAAAAATTCTAAGCTCATTGAATTTTTTTAAAAATATAGGTGAAATAAATTCTAGAATTACTTTGACCTAATTGCCATGAAAGTTCTAATGATCTTTACATTTTAATAAAAGTAGTTAAAATAAAATATATTTTTCTATAACTTCAGGCTAACTATACAGGGCTCTAGTTCCAGACTCCATGTTGTATGGGGCCTATTTCTTGTGAGTCCTATCATATGTTTCCACAAATTTTTATAAAATATATCTTGCGCGTGCGTCAATTTAAAGAAAAACGGTTCTGTGAGACATAGAAATAGGCTGACCACGATTCTAAATATCGATTCATTGGAATTAAGTCGTGCGAAAAAAGAATCAGATTCCAGGTTAATCCCCGGAGCGGATGTGGATAAAGACATGCTGAATATAAGCAGTTAGTCTAAGTCTGGATACATAGTGGGATCGATTAAACAGCTGATCGATTTTTTTAGGATCTGTATATGAGATTGGTTATTTTTAATTTCTATTTATGATTAAATAATCAGTAAATTTCGATTTTAATAAAGAAAAATCGATCATATCATCAGCTGTTAAGTTAGTGCCTAATTTGAATCCCACCATGAATCCATCCTGACATAAAAAAACGGAAAAAGTATATAAATATATTATTTTTTAACTAACCCTTTACTTCCAAGCTGATTTCTGCAACAAGAACATCTTCGATCATTACTCTATATACTCCAGTAGGAACACATTTTTTTATGCCGAAAATAAAATCATCACCATAGATCGTAAGATTTATTAATTCGGCATCAGTATCAGGTGATTTCACTTGAAGTAGCGGGTCATAGTTGTTAGGCGCCAAATAATCGGCAACCGCTGACCAATTAAAAACGAGAGACTCGCAATATTTTACTTGTTTTTCGAATCTCGTGACTATAAAAAATAAAATGCAACAAAATATAATTTTATGTTTCTCTATTTTCTCATATAAAAAAAAATTGTTTATTTTTCGCCAGAGTTCAAGATGTTCAAAGATTTTTGATCTCTGAAGAGCTATTCCTTGGTGCACCATAAAAAAAATCGAAGCCTAAATATTCCCTAAGAGACATATTTATTATTATTTTTTTTACATATTGCCAATTGATATGATTTATCCTCAGGTTGCTGTTCTTTCAGAGAGTAATTGCCAATTAATTCATCAAGGATTCGTACATCCAGCATTGCTAAATTGCCGACCCAATAGCCATTTATTTCATTTTTCATTCCACCTTTTTCGTGAATCCAAACTGGAGATTTTTCTTGAATGTCATAAGTGACATATGTCGAGATGTTTACTACTTCCCCCAAATTTTTGACTTTCAATTCTTATTTTCGTATTTATTTATTTTTTTTTAGGTTAAAGGGTATATTATTAGTATGAACAAAATATTTGTACTAAATCATTTCTGTTTTAATTTTGATTGGTTAAATAAGAGCCATTTTTTTAGATTTATGAAAATTTATTTATCATTTTAGAGATTTCTGCCCAACTGTTAAGGCCCTCATGGGTGCATCTATCCATATTATCTAGCATGATACAAAATATTGATTTTACCCAATGGTACTAATCGCACACGTGTTTTTGAATAATCATTGTTGATTTCAAATGTTATGCCTAGAGGAGAACGATATCGTTTCTGAACGGAAACACGAATCATAGTGGCGTTCTCTGCACTTGTCCAACTTATCTCTTCGACATCGCCAGATTTTTCTATCAACAGATTCTCAGTATCTTGGAAAGATCCAGTATTCACTGTCAGGTTACAATCTTCTAGAGTATTATCGTGACAGTACATAGATATTTCCCCTTTGTATTTACACAATTTAAAATCATGAAATATTATTTATAAAGATATACGAAAACCATTTAAATTTATATTCCGCCATATTGAATTTGAACAAAATATATTAAAGTTAATTTAAATATTATTTTTTAATACTTATTATTACATTTTAATAAGATATAATTTTAATTAAAAAAAAATAATCTATATTTTGCGGATAATAATATAATGACTCAAGGAGCGGGAAATGATAATAAGAAATTCAGAACTTTAAAAAATCATTTATTTAGAGGAACTTTTAAGAATAATTAATTATAAATACCGATGCCAATTTTACATATAAACTAATTAGAAATTCTCAATGACATATAATATCTAGACTGACGATGAATTCGTAAATAATGCCTTAGAAAGCGTCGATGAATGACAAATCAGCTGGACCCGCCATTTTTGGTAATCCATATTTTAATTATTCTTCATGTTTAAAAAACTAACAATTAAATTGATAACTTTGTTTTTCCTTATCATCGCGGTGATAAGGGCAATTCTTTTAATAAAGTTTACGTTTTAGACATAGGAATTTAATTTAGCCCTCCCGTTTAAAATTTTTTAATAATGATATCGGTAACAAAAAATGGTGTCCTCAGCTGTTTTTCATTGATGTGCACCATGTCAATGAATGCAATCGTCGGTTCTATATATTATTATATGTCATTGGGAACGTCATAAACATTGAATAAATATACTTTTCACGTATATTTTGAGATTTATCCAACTATCGCCATCACCTACTTGGTGTTCCCCTTTCATATTCATTGTAACCACGTCAAATGTTAATACAACATGACCATTATTGGAGATATCAATCGAGAATTTACCAATATTATTTTTAAAATGGATTACTTGGTCTTCTACATAATGTGAGGGAAATTTGATCTTAATGATACCAGGTTTGCCTTCCGTTAATTCGACAATCGTGTCTTCGTTTGTATAGATATAAGTTATATAAAGGTAAATGCTGTAAAGTAACGTCAAAAGTAACGGCCATACATTTTTGGAAGAAAAGGAACGCCTATTCGTTACCTTCTTCTAAAAGTAACGGTAACGCGTTTATTCTAAAAGTTACTCGTTACTTCAAATCTTTCTTAAAAAATATTGCAAAAACATTTACTTTTTATTTTTGAAATTTTATATAAATAATTAAAGCCGAGTTTTTAATTAACACATCAAACACAAAATATCCTTCAATTTTATGTTTAAATTTTCAGTGAAAAATGTGATAATCTAATTAATATCGAATCAATCAATTGTATATAAATTTAGTATTCTTATTAATATAGTAATTTATTTTCTAAAGTATATTTAAGTCATGTGTACGTTTTCTTCAGATGCAGATGTTGGCTCCAATATAAAACATTTCTTACACTAATGAAGAAAACTAAGGGTGCAGTGTTACGACTTTGTCAGTGTAAATTGTGTCTAAACTCAAATACTTTAAACCTCAATTGTGGAATAAATATGGGCATCCTCCAAACTACAACCGTTTTAACGAAAAAAAATGAGATATCTTTGAATATAACAAGTGGGAACTCTTTCTATAACTCCGTGAATTAATAATCTTGTTAAGGAGAGAATGACCACAAATTTGAGAAATCTTGTGATAAATTCAAATCACAGATTTTTAGATAATGAAAAGTCGTTCGTAGATGAATATAGTCTGACTATATATGTGATTTTATATGGTCATGGAACCTATTCCCGCTGCTCTTAGATTTTAAGGATAAGAAAAAAATTCATTCGGAAAATCTCACTTCCTAAGATAACTATTATAATATTGTAAAAAATAGCTTTTAAATAAAACTAGTTATTAATGCAATTCTTGCAAGACAAAGATAAAAGGTATATACCGAGGTGAAATATTTTTCGCAGTTTATATAGTGATAATATTTTATTTTTGTTTGAATATATATTTTTCAGCAATAATTCACCCTGTATTTAAATCAGATTGGCCCTTAAATATTAGATGGCAGCGGAGGAAGGAACCCTATTTGAGAAAAGATTTTGACAAATAAAATGCAGGCTTGATTCTGATATAATATATATGGGGAGGGGGGGGGGGGGGTTCTATATAATATTCAATTCCTTAAGTAGCTAGTAACACTTTACTTTTTTATGAATAGCAAGTATCGCGCGTTACTTTTTTCCACAAGGTAACGAGTAACGCTTTCATATTTAGAAGTAAGTTTCATAGCATTACTATATAATCGGTTATATTAATAATTTTAGGTAAATTTGTCAACTTATCTGAAAACTATATTTTTATATTTTTTAAAATAAATACCTTGTGTATAAGTCAGATGAATCTGACAAATCACGTGATCGTCAATTATGATTCTATATGATCCCTCAGTATCATAACTACAATTGGATACTTTAATACAGATTTTATTATCCTCGTTCACTAACGTTACCTGTTGGCTTTGGACTTTATCTAAGCCCATCCATATCACTCCTACTTGTTTTTTTATCGATGCATTATTATAATTAATGCCATCATTTTTTGAGAGGCCATATTTGAGTTCTCTGTTGCATTCGACATCTAATTCGTTACAATCATAGTTTTTAATTTTTTTTTTAGAAATGAATAATATTATATTTTAAAAAATGGTTTCGATCGAGAAATAAAATACAAAATATATATATTCTTCTAATCATTATTCTTCTTCCTTCCTTCCTTCTTTCCTTCCTTCCTTCCTTCCTTCCTTCCTTCCTTCCTTCCTTCCTTCCTTCCTTCCTTCCTTCCTTCCTTCCTTCCTTCCTTCCTTCCTTCCTTACTTACTTACTACTTAAAATAAAAATAAATAAGGTTATAACCTCTATAAACGGTTGGTTTCAATGTGTTCATGGCTTAATTTTTATAAATATTAAATAATAAAATATAGTAAAAAATATTATACATATATATAGTATATCTAATTTATTCAGGCAATTAAATAATTATAAAGCGCAAGTAGTATAATTAATTTCATTGTTTTACTAGACTGATTTATTGTGCAGTGGTTTATAAAATATTACAAAGAAAGAAAGAAAGAAAGAAAGAAAGAAAGAAAGAAAGAATTAGAAAGAAAGAAAGAAAGAAAGAAAGAAAGAAAGAAAGAAAGAAAGAAAGAAAGAAAGAAAGAAAGAAAGAAAGAAAGAAAGAAAGAAAGAAAGAAAGAAAGAAAGAAAGAAAGAAAGAAAGAAAGAAAGAAAGAAAGAAAGAAAGAAAGAAAGAAAGAAAGAAAGAAAGAAAGAAAGAAAGAAAGAAAGAAAGAAAGAAAGAAAGAAAGAAAGAAAGAAAGAAAGAAAGAAAGAAAGAAAGAAAGAAAGAAAGAAAGAAAGAAAGAAAGAAGAAAGAAAGAAAGAAAGGAAGGGAAGGGAAGGAAGGAAGGAAGGAAGGGAAGGGAAGGAAGGGAAGGGAAGGAAGAAGAAGAGAAGAGAGAAGAAGAAGAAGAGAAGAGAAGAGAAGAGAGAAGAGAAGAGAAGAGAAGAGAAGAGAAGAAGAGAAGAGAGAAGAAGAGAAGAGAAGAGAAGAGAAGAGAGAGAAGAGAAGTATAAATATTAAACTGCGCGCAAACAAATATTTTAAAAATAACTATTAATTTTTATGTTCGTTATATATATATATTTAAAACTTTACGATACAAAAATAAAAGACTCATTAGTATATTAATATTAGAACCACATATCATTTCTCATAGACCACTTAAAAATTACAATAAATTAAGGGCACTGAAGTAAACCCCTACTTTTATTACACAAGCTTCCCCCCTTCCAGAAGCTTCTACATATTTATGTATATAACTTTTCTCGGGAGGCATAATCTAAAAATAAATCAAACAATAGGAAAGGCATTGCATTACATTTATTGTTATCATATGGGTAGATTTATTTGAAATATTTGAAATAAAAATATCATTATCCAAATTAATAGTTTGTTTAAGTTTAAAATATTGTTTTAATAATTTATTTATTTTTAATATTTTATTAAAGGATTGGAAAAATATTTATTTCAAAATAATTTCCCATATAATTTGATTTCTACCAAAAGGCTTGTAAGACCCTGTTCAGGAGATTTAGATTTGAGATGACTGGTCTAAATTAAATATTTTAAAAAAGATCGCAAGTGGCTAAATAGATCAAACAATAAACCGATTCTCAACCCACCACCCTTCGATACTTTTAAAAATACATGTTGGTAGCATTACACTCACTAATAAAAATTATAAATTTTGCTTTCCAAATCTACTTACTTTTTATATATATGCCAATCTTTAAAAACGCCAAAATTTGACACATTTCATTTAATTTTAAATATCTCAAAAAAATTAACTAAGCCAAGATCAATAATTTAAATTTTATATAGCTCTATAATTCTTTCTTTAGAAAAAAATATTTTATATAACTAAAATGATCTTCTTATCAAAATCTGAAAATAGCCATAAAAGAACATTAATTCTTAATGCCACTTATTTTTTTTATGGATAGACATTATATTCCTCAGTAGCATCACTATCCTTTACAATCTCAGAGGGCTCAACTACACGCCAAGCATGCCATATTAGAAATGAAACATTTTGAAACTATAAAATAAAGACCAAAGTGATATGAAGAAAGCAATTAATATTTTATAAATTATTGTCGCACCACCTCTAGTTGGTATATTATATCTTAAAATAATAGTAGTTTGTAATAATATCAAAAAATATACTTGGTATTAAAAATTTAGCTCAAAACTGTTTTTCAAATAGGAAAAAAAATAATTTTCCTAAAAACACGTAAAAAAAAGAGAAGGAAAAAAAGTATATCTAATGAGATTACATCCATTGTAGGGTGAATAATAAGATATTTAATTTTTAACAATATATTTAATAAATAGATGGCGTTAAAGAATTGAATGCAAATTGTTTTATATTTATTATCAAAAGCATTTATTAGTTAAATTTATTAAAATATTAACTGTAATATATTTAGTAACTGTTATATGTCTGTAAAAGTGTAATTTTACCTAATATTTTATAACCAATTTTATATAATAGAGGGTTATCAACTATATGTCTACTTAATTTTTAAAAAGAAATCTCTTATACTTATTTGGACCTTGAAAATATTTTTAAAATGAGGCATGGTAATTAAATTTAAAAATGAATAATTTTATTGATTCGTCATTTTGAGCTCGGCTAAATACATTAATAAATTCGTTAATTTTCAATTAATAAATGATTATAATTATTTAATTAGGGTTATAAATTACCATCCTACAAATATTAAAGAAAAAAAATTGAAGGAGAGGGGGGGGGGGTCGGGTTGAATTATTAGTTGATTTGATATGGAATAGACTTATAAAAACGGTAAGAGCCGAGCCCTGAAATAGTTATTTTTAACAAACAAAATATAGGCCTGAATGATGATGTTGGTCATATTTTTAATTTCAGTCGAGAAAATTTATATCCACCAAAAGATGATTGTCGCAAAATGATAAGAATTTTAGAAAAAAAAATCATGACCACTTCCGTTCTTAAAATGAAAAAAAAAATGAATTGAATCATGCACTGAATCCAGCTCTAAATCTCAACCCTCTATCCAACTTCTTTGATAATTTATATAAATATTAAATCTTGTTATAGCCTAAGAAAATTATAATATACATATCATTAACTACACTAAATAATATCCATAATCCATCCAATCAAACTTTCACATTATCATTATTATATTAATAATAGATATATACCTGATGAAACGATGATGGAACGCCACACGCAAATCGCTATAATTATCGATCTATCGAAGAACAATCTTTTAAATATATTTTAAAATCTATTAAAAAGAAATACTGCTAAGTTTCTATTTGTGTTTTAAAAGTATATGTGACGTATTTTAATTCCCCCCTGACCACGTAGTTGTCACAACTCACAGAAATATACTTAAAGAAAAGAGGAAAAGCGTTCCTTTTTTTCCCTCATCATGTCCAAGAGGTTGAATTCAGAAGAAGGAAGCGCTAATTCCGGTGAGAAATCAAATCCTGATGTTTCTGGCTATGACTCAATTATATAGCCACCCTAAACCGCTAGCTGAATATTTACAAAATTAATTTTGTTTTTGCACGTATATAATTAATTTATAGACCATCTTCCATTTTTCCATTTTTATCAAAATTCGTATAAAAATCAAAGGGGGCTATTTAAAATTTTCCAATTAGTTTCACAATTTCTAAAATTATATAACCGCGCGAAAGTATATATGTTTTACACAGCTGAATTTAAATGAGATAAAAATAGAAGAAGTTTAGGCTCCTATTTTTAATTAATAATCTTAACCGGCATATGTCTAAACCCTAAGATAACCTGCTTAAGGAACTCCTAGGTTTCGGAGAAAATTTGTTGCAGATATGGGATTAGTTTTTCAAAAATTTATAAACTATAATTAATTAACAAAATTAAATTTAACAAAATAAATTTATAAATTGCCCGTTTTCTGATTCAAAAAAAACTGGGCATATTATTAATTCCATAAAAAAATGCATCCATCTATCGGGCATTATATTTATCTCAAAATAAATAGTTAGAACACCCTTTTTTGACACTATCGTAAAAACGACAACGGAAAACAAATATTTCATCGTTTTGTTGCTTCGGAGAGTTAAGATTCTCCCGCCAAACATACCTAATCAGCTGTGGCAGAAATGGGAATCAAAAAATAGTGAAATAAGAATTTTACAAAGATTATCGGAATGGATATTAATTATTATCCGAATTATTTTAAAAAAATTTAAAGATATTGCTTCAACTCTAAGTATTTCTAAACAAGTTTAAACTAAGTTTAAAAAAAAAAAATTACATCTTTAATTCATAGATAATATGGATAAAAGTATTAACTGAATGAACAAAAGTGTCGGGCAAGGGTTGGTTATTTTCTACACATTCTGGGATATACATTTTTTGGAGAATATATTTTCAAAATTTAAAAAAAATTATAATAATATAGAGGGGGAAAAAAAATATAATTAGCACATTGCTTTAGTAACAACATATTGATCCCCCAAATCACAAATATTATACTAGTTGTGTGGTTAAACTGCTTTATTAGAGCCGATTTAAAAACGAGCTAAACTCAACATTTTATCTAGAAAAACATATTACACCAAGCCTGAAGATTTTGCTTTATATAATGGCACGAAGATTGGAACGTCTTATCAGCGGAATCTCTAGGCTCAGCAACTGACTAAAATATTGAGTGAGCCGTTTAACAACACTATAATTATACTTATATAAAATAAAATATAAAATTTAACCTTTTTTTTCTAAATAAATCTTCTTTCTCTGTTCCAGATCTTTTCTAAAGGAATAATTCTTATTCTTGTAGATTTAAATAATTAAAAAAAATTTTTTAAATTAAAAATATTATTTTTTAAAATTAAAATTTAAAACATCTAATATGTTTAAAATGTATATGTACCTAACACCCAACCTCCCACCCCCTCAGCCTCTATAACAATAATATTTTATTACTTGAACCTTTTACCTCTAAGAAAAAAAAACAAATTTTAGATATATCAGAATCATTTTTGCTTGTACATCAATATTTTTTTCTAGTACATCTAATTTCGTTGCTTAATTAAAGAAATATTTTTATTTTCAATAAACTCGTTTAATATAAAGTACATACTTTTATAATAGCTATTTTACAAGTTATTTACTAATTAGAGAAAACGGGGGTTAACTGACAGTTTCAAGCACCATACATAAATTTGTAAATTTCATATTACAAGATTCACTTAAAGCAGTTGATTAAAAAAAACCCGGCACGAGAACCGGTTTTTAAAATTTCGGTTTTAAATGCCGGATTTCGGCCCGGCCAGCCGGTTCTGATATATATTCTCGAAAAAAACAACTAATTTAGCTCATTCCTTTTTTCTCCATTAGATTAAATTTCAATGAAAAATATTTTCTTCTTTTTTTTGGGGGGGGGGGGGGAATCAAAGATATTCTTATTAAGTTTCCTGGAATAATTTAGCAATTTTTTTTTTACCGACAACATAAAAATTTTAATTCGAAAATATAAGAGAGAAAATGGGGGGAAAAATACACCTTAGGGGTTTTGTCATAGTGTATCTTATTTTTAAATTGGTAAATCAATCCCATCTAAATGCATTAAGGTATCTCATTTCCCCGTGAATTAAAATAATAAAATATTTTTGAAATCTAAGTGATTTTAACTATCTTTTTTTTTTAGCATTATTTGTATTTATATTTTTTGGGTTTATTTTTTACGAGTGTTGTTAAACGGCCCGGCTTAACTCAATATATTATTCAGAAAAATATTATGCAAGACTGTATATTTTGTTCATAGACGGTACAAAGGTTTGGACATCTATCAGCCAGATCTCCAGACATAGGCAGTATTCTTCTGGCTAAAAAATGGAGTTAGCAGTTTTTAATTTAACAACACTAATTTTAACAGATATATAGAAGTAAAATAGGTTAAAATCTCATCATATTTTGGAATCAAATTATAGACTTCCGAATCTCGTATTAAGATGAATCCTGAGAACACGAATTTGCCAAACTTCTGAAACTCTTATTTCTAATAATCTATGTATCTAATATGTAAATGCTAAGCTAGTATAATTATCAAGTTTAAAGCCTTCAATCCGTGTACATTCTACGGTCCTAAAGTTTCTTCTTTAATATACCTTCAATATGTTTTAACTATGTATTTTGGCTAAAAGCCTAAATAATTTTTTTGTTATTTTTTATATCCCACACTTGATTAATAATTAATTAATAAAGTGGTCAAATTTCGTGAAATGAAAGCATGCAATGAATGAATAATTATATGGTTAAATTAAGTATAGATATATATCTCAAACCTTATTTAACTATTTTATTAATTTTTATTAACAAAATTTAACAATTTCTTCTTAGTTGTAAAATAAATAATTCTTATAATATATTATTAATATAAAATAAAATGAAATGATTATCTTCTATGATTTTATATTTTTAAATCATTTTTTAAATTATAAATAATATTTTATTTATGTTAAATTAAGTTACATACAAGTATATCTCGAACCTTATTCAACTATTTAAACGACGATTTCTAATAGTGTTGTTAGGCCCACTAAATATTTCATCCAGAAAAATATTACTCTTGTCGCCTGAAGATTTCGCTCATAGGCAGGGTTGCCATGTCTCCCCCCATCAGTGGGAGTCTCCCACAATTTTTTAGTTTACCCACATACATCTTACTCCCACAAAACTCCCACAATTAGAAATCTCCCACAAAAAGCTCCCACAATTTTTTAATTTCTCCCACAATTTTTTTTTTAACATTTTAATGTTTTTAATATATAAATAATAATTTTGAGAGACAGTATTTGATTATTTTTATATTTTTAAAATAAATTTTAAATATTTATTCGAAAAATATGTCTAGTTCTTTAATTTTATTTTTCCGCTCTTAAATATATATTTTATAAAATTCTCCAATTCTCCACTCGACATTTTCAAAATTATCATGTAGTTCAACATTAACAGCTATCTGTCATCACAATGTGGGCCGAATCTTTTCCCCTAATATTTAACGACTCCAAAATAAGTGCTAACTTTTCTTGAGGTAGGACAAAAATGAGCAAGGCTATCACAAATGTGTCAGGACCTGAATCCAAGAGGTCAATTCTAGACGATTTGAAAGAAGGACATCCATATGCTATTTTAACAGATGCATCAAATAAGAAAAATATTAAAACATTTCCCCTGATCCTTCGCTATTTCAACAAGAATAAAGGCATTTCTATAAAACTATTGAAATTTTTTTCATCCGATAGTGAAAAATCCAACGATATAGCTAACCACATAATGGTAAATTTAGCTGATTCAGGGTTATCAATGAGTTGCATGTCAGCTTTCTGCGCTGATAATGCCTCTGTTAGTTTTGGCAAAAATCAAAGTGTATTTACCGAATTGAGGCAGCACAATAATGAATTAATACCAATTGGCTCTATATGCCATATACTGCATAATTCTTGCAAGAAGGCAATGAATGTACTATCTGTAGATGTCGAAGTAATTGTGATGAAATGTTTTAACGAATTTTTTCATCAACTAAAAGAGTCACTGAATTAAAAGAATTGGTGGAGTGGTCTGATTTAGAATGGTGTGAGTTGTTGCGATATGTACCTATCAGGTGGTTATCATTAATACCTGCCATCGAGAGAATTTTAAAATTTTACGAACCCTTAAAGAAATACTTCTTAAATAAAGATTTTAAAAGCTGTCCTAAAATTTTGAAAAATTTTTTCGAGGATGAAATGTCAGAAGCATATTTGGGATTAGTTTCACATGTAGGAAATCTACTTCATGTAGTTAATATTCAGTTGCAATCAGAAGATTCTTTATTGATAAAGATTCACAAAATCATGCTACAGCTCTGTTCATCTCTACAGTTAAAAATAGATAATAAATTTTATGGCGCTATTGCTAAAAATATCATATTAAAATGTTCAAATATTACTAATTAACGTATTTTTAAATGAAGCAAATATTTTTTAAGACAATTTTGGAATATTTACAATCAAGATTTGATTTTAATAACTCTATTTACAAGTGTATAAATATTATGACTTTGGAACAGAAACCATCATTTGATGGTTTTTAATTTAATAAATATATTAAAATTACCGATAGACATTGAAGCCTTGTTTGAAGAGATTGTAATTTTTTCCATTTTTTATGATTCGCCAGAATATTTAAAGTTAGATGGTCTAAAAGCAGAGGAGAAATGGGTGGAATTTTTTCGTAATAACGATAAATCCCCATGCTGGAAAAAATTTGCGAGTATGTTTTCTCCTTACCTCATTCTAATGCCTCATCGGAGCGCATTTTTAGCCTGATGAGGACTGCCTGGAGAAAGGAGAGAAATCGAATTGCTTTAACAACATTAGAGGCCGAGTTAATGGTTAAACAAAATTATAAAATGTCATGCCAGGAATTTTATAAATATCTTAATAACGACGGTAAACGTTTAGTTCCATTATTTAAATCTCAAATAAAATATAATTAACTATAACTATTTGACTTTCTATATTTTATAAAATCTTATTTGTACATTTGCTAAAAATCAAATAAATTTATTTTTTACATTGTAAAATTAATATTTTGAATATTTTAGCAAATCATAAAAATAAAGAAGCATTACAATCTCCTCAAACATGATATCATATTAAATCTTATTAATAATTATCCGATAATAGTAATAATATTCTTACTTTAGTATTTCTGCAGCATAATTTAGTGAACCTTTATTAAATTATATTCTTCTGATTGCAACTGCATATTAACAGCATATAGTAGATTTCCTATATGTAAAATTCCTAAATATACTTGTGCCATTTATTTTTGAAAATTTTTTTCAAAATATTATGACAGCTTTTATAATCTATTTATTTTTTAAAGGTTTGTAAAATTTTAAAATTCTACGATGGCGCGTATTAGGAGGAACCTGTCAACCAACATTATGCTGAATCAATTCTGTAAATATACTCTGGTTTTTACCAAATTCACTGAGGAATTATCAGATCAGAAAGATGCCATGCAATTCATTGGTAATGCCAAATCTGCCATATTTACCATTATATATGGTTAACTATGTCTTTGGATATTTCATATCTGGAGAAATTTTTTTTAATAGTTTTATTGAAATGACATTAATTTTGTTGAAATAGGGGAGGATTTAATATCTCCTTATTAGATGCATCTGTTAGAATTGCATATGTTTGCACATCTTTCAAAACGTCAAGAATTGACCTTCTGGATTTATATCCTAAAACATTGATGATAGCCTTGCTCATTTTGTTCTACAAAGTATACTTTTCATTTATATTAGTCGTTAAATATTATGGAGAAAGATTCTACGAACATTGTGATGTTAAGTAGCTTTCTGAATGCTGTACTGCATGATAGGTATTTACCATTTCCGCAACTGTAGTTGCATCTGTATTATTTCTTATTTTTGAAGAATATTTTTGTTTTGCAATAGATGTTGATAGACTGCCCTGTACTGATTTATGCTTTGAAGATTTTTGATGCCTCAAAATATCATATTCCCTTCCCCCATTGTATTAACTAAATACTGTAGAACAACTTCCCCGCACTGATTATAATTATTTTTTACATTGTAAATTTAAAATTGTTTGTTTTTTTATAAAATCTTATTTATACATTAGCATAAAATATATTTTTTTTACATTGTAAAATAACAATTTTTGATAAAATTTTATCTTGTTTACATTCTTTTGTATTTAAAAAAGATTGTTGGTTATTATTTTTAAACAAAATTAATATATTATAATAAATCAATATGTTATTTTAATAATAAAGATAGTATTTAAGAAATTTTGTGTCGTACTATAATTACCTATTTTGAAAAATAGTTGCGTATTTTATTTTGGAAAATAGTTAACTATTTTATTTTGAAAAAGAGTTGGATATTTTATTTTGAAAAATAGTTGGCTATTTTATTTTGAAAAATAGTTGGCTATTTTATTTTGAAAAATAGTTGGCTATTTTATTTTGAAAAATAGTTGGCTATTTTATTTTGAAAAATAGTTGGCTATTTTATTTTAAATAGTTGGCTATTTTATTTTAAGTTGGCTATTTTATTTTGAAAAATAATTACCTATTTTATTTTGGAAAATAGATTCGATTTTATATTTATAAAAAATAATAAGCGGATAACTAAGTAATTCTCCTTCGGCCCGCAAATTTTTTTTTTTTAGCAATTTTCATATTTCTCCCACAATTTTTATATTACTCCCACAAAATACCGTATTTCTCCCACAATTTGAAAATTTTGACCTGGCAACCCTGCTCATAGGAGGAATAAAGGTCTACGACTGGTTAAAATATTGAGTTAGCCGTTTTATAATAACGGCTGATTTTTAAATTTAAAAAAAACGCTCTAAAAAATTGTTTTAAAGTTGAAAAAATAACACTTGCCGCTAACATATATATATAAAATCATTATTAATTTTATTCAAATTTGTATTTTTAATCCATGGGGAATATCGAAATGTCATAGTTGTAAATCATTTATTAAGATCGATTTTATTATTTCTAAAAAAATTTTGATTTGATCGAAAATTAAGTGTAGTGGGGGTAGAATTCCCTATGCTAAAAATTTCAGACAATTTTCTCCGTAAAGGTTTGTGTTTTTATATAAAAATAAATTGAAAGAAAAAAATAGATTTCTAACATCGGAATGTATACCTTTGAAGCAATTGATTCATAGTAAAATATTGTGCAACTGATGGGGGTACTTTTAAATAATTTAATTTATCTATTGTTTTACTTCACCCATCCATTTCAAAAAAAAAGAACAATTACTTACAATCAAGACGGAAATATTTATTTTATTTTAACCAATATATTTTTAAAATTTTTATATTTTTTTTGGTGGATTACGCTTTTAAATTTTAAAATTCATTATTTATCAAATGGAAGTATGGCCAAAAAAAGGTTTGGTTTGTATCTCATTTAAATTTTATTTGGAGCATTATTAACAGATTGTGTTTGTAGATGAGAATATTGAGGATATTCTAAGAGAAATCAAATGTTTAAACACGACACATGACTAAATTTTAAGAAAATAATGAACAATTATTTAATTTTCTAGGACTTGCAAGGTCGATATTATTTTGTTTGATTTTGGATTCTGATAAAGATACGTGACATATAAGAATTATATATTGATGATAAGTATTTTTTTTTAAATAATACTAGTGTGTGTTGTTAAACGGATCGTTCTCACCCGATATTTAGGAACGGCTAATTACATCCGGAAAAATAATCATGCAAACCTGAAGATTTTTCTCATAGAAGGAACAAGGGTTTAAACATATGTTACCGAAATCGCTAAGGTTAGACAATATTTCTCTGGGTAAAATATTGAGTTCGAGCCATTTAACAACACTAATATTAATGTATAAATTTTATTAGATCTGTCATAGATAGCCCTCAAATCAGGAATTTTGCTGAAATTGAATGAATAGGCCGCCAAAAATATACCTTTTTATAGTTATCATTTTGTTTTATTTTCTCTTCACGTTCCCTCAATAATTTTTGTGATAAACTCAAATGATATAAGTTTTTTTTCCTCAAAAAATATAATGAAACACTTACTTTCAGAAATTGACTTTTATAAAATTAATATGTATATTTATATATAGAGTAACGGTTTAACCTTAATTTTTCCTACTGTGGCAACAAACCTAAATTTGATTATTTAGCCGTTCATTTATAGTATAAACTAGGTGTGCGTTCGATCATCGCGTTTTTATTTAACGCTTATCTAAATCAACAGTTTCTTCAATTTGTTTCAAAAATTTTTTTAAATATATGTAGCAAAATTTTTACTTCAGAAATTTTTATCATTTATATTGTAATAATGTTTCATTAAGGCCTATTTAATTGGCTTGATTTTATAAATAAACGCTTCGTTAAAAATAAATAATCGCCTTAACATAACGCGATACGATGAATTTCTGCGGCAAATTAATATGGCTTAGCTAACTTTACTCGGCGCATTGAAAGGAAATTTGTGGATTATAGGAAGGAGGGGGGGGGGATTTAAAGTAGCCACATGATTTAGTCTATAATAAGCATTTCACCTCCTTCCTAACATCCGTAATTAATTTTTTAATGTATCTTTATCCGGATACTTTTTTATACGAAGTATCGATATCTAGATTCATTTGAAAAGTATCTTTTAACCACTCTGCTAAAATTTGAATTAAACAAAACATCCATCACATTTTTTTAAAATTATTAATTATTATATTACCATACAAAAAAAAACAAACAAAGGTACAATCACAATCTAGACAGAATTTTTTTTTAAAATTAATCGTTATTTTTTATTAATATTTTATTTATTTATATGGATTACGATATAAATTTTAAAGTTCATTACGAAGTGAAATATGGAATGCCATCTACATTTACTAAGAGATTCGGATTGTATTGCAATGGGATTTCTTCCACATTCTCAAAGGCTCGTGTTGAAGATAAGAATATTGAGGACATTCGCAATGAAATCAAAGGTAAAAATCTTACCATAAAGTCTACCGAATACAAAGGTTTATTAGCAGACATATATATTATTTTCAAATAATAAATATTTCATAGATTTACAAGGCGACATGATTCTGATAGATATTGAGTCGAATAAAGATATGAAATACGTCGTTAAATTATTTGGCAGACGACTTATAGAATTCTATGTGAAGGGTAAAATATAATCGTCTCTTAAATCATTTTGAGTTTTATTAAATTTAATTTTAATTGCTTATTATAATCGATAAATTTTTTTTTTTAAATCTTAAAAGGTGAAAATACTGACCCTTTAAGCAATTTTGATGATGATACTGCCGAACTATTAGCAAAAATAAAGTATGAATGGGATACCCAAATGCCCTAACAAAATGACATTTTTATGAATATTTTTTATGTATTTTGTTTATTTCATTAATATCAGGAGAATTTTGTAATTAAAATCAAATTATCGAAAAAAATTATAATTGAAATTACTCTGACTCTTATTGTAAATGAAAATTTATAAACCTAAAGCCAATTTTTTTGATCCATATTTTTTACGAATTCCAATAAAGAAAATGTATCATCCGTCTATTATCCGATCTAGTTATTCGTATGATTTCAAATTATTTGAAATAATTGGCGGATATTCGAAATAATTCGCGCAAAATTTTTTGAATGATTCTTAAGTATTTTAACATGTTGATGTTATTATTTCAGTAAGAATACCAAAAATGCATATATTAGACAGAATTTTTTAGTATAAATGATATGGTGTCTCATAGTGCTTCTTAAAAGTTTCCTATTAGATGTTATACTTTTTAAATGCTAAAGTTGTTTTTAAGTGTGCTGAGAGCTGCTCTCGGAGTATCTTAGAAAATTTATTTGGCCTACCTTCATTTTTTTTTCTTAATTTGGCACTTCTAAAATTTATATTCTAACTAATTTTTTTTAAAAAAATTTTTGCATTTCTATTACATTCCAAATTGCATAATTTAACGATGGACTAAATCGCGATGAATTCCAAAAAAGGAATCATTCATAGGTGCGCTATACGATTTTGAGCATTTGTGGACAAGTGTTGGACATCTCTTAAAAAAATCTTGAGATTTAGGCAAAAAAATTTCTGGCTAAAATAATGAGTTAGCCATTTTTAAATACAACTCTACTGTCAAATCAACATATCGCAATTTGCTAAATAAAAACCATTTTTTTTAAAAAAAACTTTATTTATCTGTCATATGATTGGCTAAATTATTTTTAAAATATTTTTATTATCGAAAACCATTGGTTGTTTATTTTTACACATATTTTTGTTTAAAATATTTTTTAAATAAGGGGCAAGGCAAGTTGGGTAGAAAAAAAATCTTTGTGGATTATAAAGATGCCGTGTGCAGATTTGAGATTTAGATACCTTCTCCACTTTGTTTTTCCTACTTTCATTGGGTACTTTTAATGACTTATATAAAATTTATTTTAACAGATGATTCTTCTCTCAATGGTCACAATTACTTATAAGCTTTTTAGTCTAATTACATATTATCTGAGCGTACAATTGACTCAAATATTTTAGAAAATTTTAAAAAGATTATTCAATAGATTTATATTTTCTCACTACTTCAAATAAATTCATGTAGATATCTAATCTTCCGTAAATTGGGTCTTCCTAGATTTAACATATTTTGAGGGTCGCGTTCAAAAACGCTCTATGGGCTGGGTATTCATGCTTCAATTAACCGGATTCACAAAATAAATATTATTTTCGAATTTAAACATTTTAATTTCACTAAAAAAAATATTTGAATTTTAAAAAATTCATTTTTTTTGAAATTCATTTAAATTAAAAATATGTAAAAATTTAAGACCTTTCCATATTTTTGTAACAAAATTAATTATATTTAATATTAAAAAAAAATTAAATAAAAATAAATTTCAAAAATTATATTAAAAGTATCTGAAAATAGTTACAGTTACTAAATTTTTGTATCTTGAAACCTTAACGACTCTGATAAAACTATGGCTACTAGAAGATTTGGAAAAAAAACACACTTTCCTTTGCTTCCCTCGATGTTGGGTGGTAATTTTT
Source organism: Gordionus sp. m RMFG-2023 (assembly GCF_954871325.1). NCBI lineage: Eukaryota > Metazoa > Nematomorpha > Gordioida > Chordodea > Parachordodidae > Gordionus > Gordionus sp. m RMFG-2023. Next base: position 937,506 of record NC_088775.1, read on the forward strand.
TTCTGTTGTTTTTTTAAAAAATTATTTTATCGTTATTTTTTGAACCCATTGTTTTAATTGTTTTTTATTTTCAAATTTATCATTATAAAAAAAACCTATTATATTAAATTATTACAAAATTCTATATTGGTGTTTTTGGAGTATATTATTTATATTTATGTCTAGCTTATTATTCATTATTAACATTATGACTTTGCACAAACTAGGCAACACAAATAACTAATTAGACAAGAAATATTTATTTAATTTATTTTAATTTAAAAAAATTATATGTCTTACGATTTAGATTTTAAAGTTCGTTACATAGTGAATCAAGGCAAATCATTTATTAGAAGATTTGGAACGAATTACAAAGCTGTTAATTTAACAAATTCTTTCCCAGAATATATTGACGATATTCAAAATCAAATCAAATATAAAAATGTTACCGTAATATCCACAGAATACAAAGGTTAAATTCTTTTAAATAATAAGTAAAATTAATTTTGAAATTTCTAGATTTGGAAGGTTATGATATTGTGTTTGATGTGGAATCCAAAAGAGATGTTAAATATATTGCTGATTTATTTTATGGAAGTAGAAGACTTATAACAATTTTTGTAAAATGTATACCATGTATATTTTCATTTCTAAATATTTTGTTTGCTAATAATCAGATTATATTTACAACATTCATATCTTTATATAACAAAATAAAAAAGGCGAAAAGATGGTCGACATTAAGAGCTGCAATTGATAGCGATTGGATCAAAATTTATGCCAAAATACCGAATAAATAGGGCTACCCAAAAATGTACTAATAAAATACCTTTTATAAATTTTGGTTTTGTATTTATTATATATTTTGTGAATAACTTGTTTTCCTCAAACATAAAAGGAATTTATTCGAAAATTGATTTTTTAAAAATCAATTTGTGTTTTCATATCTGTAATTTTGTAAATGGTATGATTAGTTTCTAAAGCCTATTAAATACGAAAACAATAATATAATAATTATAAAGTATGGAGTAATGATTTTATTTTTCGGAATAATATATATCCGGAACGCTAAGACATGTCAGCTTTATAGAAGCAAATAAGTTTCAAGACTAGATGTTTTTAATGGTAATCAAGTTTAAGTGTGTCAAAGTAGGAAATGACGGTGAGTCAATTATGAAACGCGACGGATAAGCGTTGACACCTATCGTCTAAGAATGTCCAGTAGATATTTTTGGAACATTTGTGTAGGACACTATATCATGATATATATCAATAAATTGCCTTTGTCGTGAGATATAAGTGCTTTTTTAGTTGACATTGGGAAAAATATCAAATAGGTAAATTTCTATTTGGGCAATATGTGTAAAAATTCTTGTCTTCCTAAATATTTATTAAATAATTTAATGTTATTTGAGATTTGTGAAAATTATTTGTATAAAACATTTTTTTAAATTTTGAAATCGATAAATGAAGATTTTTGAAGAATTTAGATATCGAATCGAATATTCGAGAAATCGGATAAAGTTTTTATTATTCGCACGAATAAGAAAGTATTTTACTCGACGATACAAATTAATAAGAAAAAAAAAGTATCTTTATGATGGATATATTTTTTTGTGACTAGTAAGATGAACCAATGACATATAATAATACCTAGACTGACGATTCATTCATTAAAATGCATTTTTAAGCGTCGTTAAAAGCAAATCAGCTGGACCCGCCATTTTGGTAACCTTTATAATAATTATTTTCATGTTAAAAACTAATATTAAATTGATAACTTACTTTCTTATTATCTCTATGATCAGGCAATTCTTTAATAAAGTTTGCATCAGATATAAAATTAGGCTCTCGTTTTAAATTTTAATATTTATTACAGTAACCAAGATGGCGTCTCTAGCTGATTTGTATTGATGTTCACTTTTAATGAATGAATCGTCAGTCTAGGTATTATTATATGTCATTGAGATGAACTATCAAAATTCATCTAGAGAAAAAACACATCTTTATAAGATTGAGAATCTTTAAGAATTTATGAACTAAAACCTTCTCTATAAATTATACCGTCCGGTCAGCAGAACGGGTGCTGCTGCTAGATTCCTACAGTACAAGAGAGCGGTAACCTTCATTTTTTTTCTTACTTTGGCACGCCTGAAATTTATATTATGACAAATTAAAATTGTTTTTTGATAGCATTTCTAATACATTCCAAATTGCGATAATTTAACGATGCACTAAGTAACGAAAAGTATCTAATTCAATGAGGTAATACGATTGACGCGTCAAATATCATTAAATAAAATGGCTAAATAAGGTCTAGAATGACTAAATCACTGATCATTCCAATATTGGCTAAATTAAACTGCCTGAAATATTCATTCATTTGATTGAATAACAAACGCTCAATTTGTAAGCACTTATTAAGATATCAAATTTATTTTATCAAAATTAAAATGAATATATGGAGAAATGACAAAACATTTTGCTTTTACAAATTTTATGGCATTACTTTTTTTGAAAAAAAACATTTACTAGTTTTACTAAATTTTAGCAGATTGCTACTATACTTTCACTTTGCAGTAACTAACGCATATTAAACTTCTTACCTGCAATATAAAAAATTTTCATTTAAATGAGAAGAATGTAATGTAGCAGCTTTGAAGTTAAATTAAATCCATTATTACTTATCAATTTTTGTAACTATTGACAATATATACTAAAAATATATATATCTAAAAATAAATTAGCTCCAAAATGTATTCATTCTTGTAGATACAATAGTATTATATTTTTTTTAATTTTACCTTTCTTAGATAATTCTATTATTTTAAAACTGATGTTTTCCCTGTGGTCCAGTCCGGACCCTGGACTACGTCTGTCATTTTAAAAAAATATTTAAAACTGGTTTAGCGCCAGTGGTTTTTTTTTGTAAGGAAGCCGACAAAACCTTGTAACCCTGAGAAAAGAATAATAAAGGGGGGGGGGGGTACTAAGCTTTCTAGTTGTTTAATTATGTATAAATTATACAAAATGTAACAAATAACTAATTTTTACAAATTTTTTAAAATTAGGAATTCTTGCAATTAATAGATTTCCAAATCGCAATAATAATTCTTTTAAATATACTCAAAGGCTATAAATGGATTGACAAATAAATATTTTTAAACATTAATTCTAACTATCAAAATATTTAAAAAATTCTGAAAAATTACGTTACAAAAATTTTTGTAAGTGTAATAAACTTAAGAGAAATTATGAAACGAATTTAACTCAAAATTAATTATTTTTAAGATAAAATAATTTTCAAAACTATCTTAAAGAATAACTAAAAATAATTACAGTTACTAAATTTTTGTATCTTGACACCTTAACGACTCTGATTAAAATAAGCTACATAAGATTTGAAAAAACACTTTCTTTTGTTTCCCTCGATGTTGGGTGGTAATTTTTTTTCTGTTTTTTTTTAAATTATTTTATCGTTATTTTTTTGAACGCATTGTTTTATTTGTTTTTTTCATAAATTTATCATTATATAAAAAACCTATATTAAATTGGAATATTTTATTTATTTATATCTAGCATATTATTCATTATTAAACTTTATGACTTTGCTCAAAAAATAGTCAACACAAATAATTAATCAGACAAGAATTATTTATTAATTTATTTTAATTTAATAATTTTTAAAAATTTTTTTTTATTTTTATGACTTATAGTTATAATTTTAGAGTACATTACCAAGTGAATACAGGCGGTCATTTTATTAGAAGATTTGGAACGAATTTCAATAAAGATTCGACAAATTCTATTCCAGAATATATTTACGATATTCAAAATCAAATCAAATGTAAAAATGTTACCATAATGTCGACAGAATACAAAGGTTAAATTCTTTTAAATAATAATAAGAATTTTGAAATTACTAGATTCAGAGAAGGAGATGATTGTGTTTGATCTAGAATCCGGTAGAGATATTTTATATATTACTCATTTAATTCAAAGTAGCAGTCCTATGGAAATTTATGTAAAGTGTAAGTATAAAGTATTTAATTTCTAAAAAAAATTTGTTGCTAATAATCAGATTATTTACAATATATTCATATCTTTATAACAAAATAAACATAGGCGAAAAGACGGTCGACATTAAGAGGTGCAATTGATGGTGATTGGTTCAAAATTTATGCCAAAATACCGAATAACGAATGTACTAATTAAATACCTTTTATAAATGTTATTTGTTTTGCGTTTATCATTATGTAGATGAGAATAACTTACTTTTATATAATGAATTTTTGTTTTCCTCAAAAATAAAATGAATTTATTCGAAAATTGACTGTTATTGATATATACATGATATAGTGTCCTGCATAAATGTTCCAAAAATGTCTACTGGACATTCTTAGACGATAGGTGCCAACGCTTACCCGTCGCGTCTTATAATTGACTCACCGTCATTTCCTACTTTGGCACGCTAAAATTTAATCTTTTGTGCACCCCTTTTTTAAAAAAAGGAAGCCATTAAAAACATCTAAGCCTTAGAACCTATTTGCTTCTATAGAACTGATGTTCCTTAGCGTTGCATAAGTATAGTAAGGCCGGATATACATTATTTCCAGTAAAAACATTATTACTTCCTTACTTCGTAATTATTATATTCGTGTTTTTATATTTTAATAGGCTTTAGAAACTAATGAGAATTTTAAGTCAGGAATTTTTTTTTATTAGATATATTTTATACTTGATATAGTTTAAAGATACAGAAGACTTTTCATCTTCCATTATTTTCCAAGCTTATAATATATCTAATTATTTTAGTTTGAGAATATAAAGAGAACTTCCAGTGCCACATTATTCGAGAAAAAAAAATTAAAACTGATTTTACTTTTAAATTTTGCTTAGATTCTCAATAGAAGATTTCGGTTATTGATGGAATTTTTTGCCTAAAGGAATTTATTAATAAGTACAAAAACTATTGCGCAGTTATAGTAGCTATCGGGAGTAAACCTGTGTTTCCCGCCATCTTGTTTTACCTAATTTTTAACTTATCAAATCTGTTCTAACAATTACTTTATGAAACGGCTAGATGTGGGAGTGGCGATAAAACTAGATACTGTTAGAACCTAACTAAGAGATTACACCTCAGCCAAAGGATCTATTAATACATCCCCCTTCTCCTAATCTTCTCAAACAACTCAATTCTTTATTAATTTATTTTATAAAAATTTAGTAATAAATCACAAATTATATTTAAAATTTTTTTAGCCCACCCAATTGTTATAAAATTCTAATTTTTTGTATTTGTTTTTTTTTGGAAAAATTTTTATTTATTTTTTTTAAAATTATTAATTAAAAACAAAACAACGATAACAAACAATCCAGACAGAAAATTTTTTAAATTTATTTAAAAATAAAAATCAAATTTTGTTATTTCTAAAAATTATCCATCTTTTTAATGGAGAACGACGATTTAAATTTTAAAGTTCATAACGAAGAATGACCAATCATTTATTAGAAGGTTTGGGATGTATTTATTTGCTCGTTTCAAAAAATTTTATTCACTTATAAAGATATTGCCTGACAAGAAATCAAATGTAACGACATTGTCATATTAAGAACCGAATACAAAGGTGTTTAAACAACATTATAGTGATAACGGAATACGAACTTTCTTTTAAAATTCTTTAGATATGCAAGGAGATATGATTTTGATAGATATTCTCTCTGATAAAGATATAAACTATGTTGCTAAATTATTAGGCAAGCATCTTATTCAATTCTATTTAAACTAATATTTATAATTTACATATACTTTATACATATTTACGTTATTCATTTTTTTTTTGAAATTAAAAAAGGCAAAATTTATGACGAAAACGATATTAGTGATACTGAAGCTGACGGATTATTGAGGAGGGAATTTTTAGGAAAATATTAAAACGGATTAGGTCGGTTAAAAAAATTAATCGACCGGTTTTGACCGATGTAATATTATTTTGATTTAAAATTATCTAAAAATATAAATTGCGATTATGCCTACTATTTCTTTGTATTTTTTTAAGAATTGAATATGTAATTAACATGCTAAATCTATAAATAAAATAGTAAATTCGCGAAAAAAAATTTTTTTTTAAACCATCCATTCGTAACTTGGTCTACTACCCATTCTAATGAGATCGTGCGTAAATTAACGAGAGACCCCTATGTTATCCAGTTAAGAGTAATAAGGGGGAAGCAATGACATAAAATAATACCTAGAACGCATTCATAATAACGCATCTGAAAGCGTCGATGAATGCAAATCAGCTGGATCCGCCATTTTGGTAATCCATATGATAATTATTCTCATGTTAAAAAACTGATATTAAATTAATAACTCTTGCTTCCTTATTATCTCGATGATCAGACAATTCTTGAATAAAGTGTGCGTCGACATAGGAAATAAATTGGCATCTCGTTTAAAATTTTTAATAACGATATGGGTAATCAAGATGGCGTCCCCAGCTGTTTTCATTGATTTACACTTTTTAATGAATGCATCGTAACTCTAGGTATTGCTTTATGTTGTTGATCACACTACATTTCTTAATTTGTATTGTCTCATCAAGATGCTATAAGATTTAGATCATAGTTATATTTAAGAATATGGCTGAAATAATAAAGCAGACGATAATCATTATTACGAAATTTGAATTTGGACTTTTAATTTGCATTATGATGCTTGAAATTTGATTAAATGATCCATTTACAAAATACAGAAGTGCTTTAGTTGACATTAGGAAAAATATTAAATAGGTAAATTTCTATTAATTAACTGGGCAACATGTGTAAAAATTCTTGTCCTTTATTAAACATTTAATTATTCATAAAATTTTAAAAAAATTATTCGAAAATATTTATCAAATAATTTAATGTTATAATTTTTTGTATAAATCACATTTTTTTCGATATTGATAACCGATAAATGAAGAACGATTTTTGAAGAATTTAGATCTCGAATCGAATATTCGAGAAATCGGATAACGTTTTTATTATTCGCACGAATAAGAAAGTATTTTATTCGACGATACAAATTAATAAGAAAAAAAAAAGGTATCTTTATGATGGATATATTTTTTTTGTGACTAGGAAGATGAACTAGCAAGATTCATATAGAGAAAAAACACATCTTTATATAAGATCGAGAATCTTTAAGAATTTTCCAACATTAGAACCTTGGTTGTTTATAAAATATGACCTCCGCTCAGCAACTATTGAACAAGTTGCTGTTAGATTCCTACAGGACAAGACCAGCGGAAGATTATTAAAATATTAACGGCCCACAGGCTGAAATATATTAATGTAAATTATCAAAATTATTCCTGAATATTTAAATTAATGCATAATAATGAGTAAATTTGACAAATAAAATAAATATTGACATTTTTATTCCTATAAGTTTTCAGATTGCGGGAAGTCAATGGGTCTGGCCTAAATCTAAAATATGTTTTACCATCGAGTCATCGGTCAGCTTGGAAAAAAAAATTAACTGTCGCAGAAGATGGAAGTAAGTGACATAATTAAACGGAGGAACATTTTCCTCTTTAAAATAATATGCATTTCTATTTGATTCAGGTAAAGCAGGAATGGGCATGCATAAATACTCAAATTCATAATTACAAAAATTATAATTACTAATTCCTTTTCAAAAACGGTACCCAATTACCAATTTACATGTAATCGTGATTTTCTAGAACAATTATAAATTACAATTCATTTTATATCAAAATTAAAAATTTAAGGTATGGTTTAAATTAAAATTCATTAAAATAAATAAAGGTCTGCCACTGTGTATCACTCTAATTCCTATCATATAGCTGCTTATAAAATGCTTCTCTCGGTAAAAAAAAATGGCTTGTTTTCTTAAACGAAGCAGTAAAAAAAAAATTAAACATAAAAATTAGTTATTTAATTTTATTTATGAACTTGATCTGAATGGCGAACTAGATAATATAGCCAGAAAAATATTGCACCAAGCCCGAGAATTTTGCTCATAGACACCGCAAAGATTTGGGCATCTATTAGCCATAATCTCGAGCCTTAGAAAAATATTTTCTGGCGAATAGATTGAGTTAGCCGCGTTTGGACAACACTTCTTGATCGCATGTTCTTTATCCATAAGAAGATCATAATAAATTTTTTTCCGTTTAATATTAAACTGCGAAATATAAAATTTAAGCATTTTTTGAGGCCCTAAGTCCAATACATAATCATAATTATATCCCTACCGTCCAGAGAACTGCAAGCCCGGCTGGAGTACATGGGCCGGGCCGTTTTTAATTTTATCATATCCGGGGCAGGCCAAAAAATTTAAAAAAAAAATACCGGGGCCGGGTGAGACCGTGCAAGTGCCTCTGCAGGTCTCTAGAAAGAAAGATGGATTTCTTTCCTTTTTTCCGTCTAAGTGTATTTAAGGGCGGATAAGGAAAGTAAAAATCAAATTAATTTACAATAGTTATGATCATAACTAAATGTTTGTGATATGCATATCATACCCAAAATGTCATACAGGAGATATGATACTATAGCTATTACAGTATACTATAAAATATTTAGATACAAAAGATTGCATCTGATCTATATAAATTTCAGCAAATATAACTGTATCTGGCATCTTAAAGTAACGATGCGGTATTCAATTATTGCATTTTTATTATAGAAACAATAATTTAATATCTGTCCTAGTTTATTTCTTAAGAGAAGACAAGTTTCATTTAAACCATGTATAAATATCAATTAGCAAATCACCATAAAATTTGGGCTTGACTCCAAATTTAAATAACAATAAATAAAAATACTTATTAAATTTTTTCAATATCTCCTTTGAAACCGAATTCTGGTTCAGAAATTTAAAATTGTTTGGTTGGGCATTTTAAGACCAGACCAAACAGAGACCGATTTATGGGCAATCAATCAAACCGGGGCTAATATGAACCTGGAGCTCTTTTAAAAACTGAGTGCGATTAAGTTTCTGCTATCAAAACTTCCGCTAAATAGAGTGTAAAAATTCTGAATCAAATTTTTTTAAATTTATTTTCAACAGAAATTTTGATCAGATAAAGAAAAGCGTTGTCTTCAATTTCGCTGTGCTAAAGCACAAGTTTAAATGGTGTAGAGTATAAAATGATTGTATATATATTTAATAATATTAATTAGGGAAATTTATTTAAAAAATTCAAAGAATATATCTTCATTTTCAAAAAAAATAAATTTATAGGATAATTTTTCATTTAGATGATCCTCATATTTTTTCGGAATCTAATGTGAATTCATATTTTTTTAGATTTAAACTGCTGGACATGGACACAATGTACACTTACAGAGTGTAAACTTAATGCTCTTGATTGTCTCTTATTGGTTAAAAAATGTGTCATCTGATTCCATTTTATTAATTGACATATATTCTTTATAAAATATATTAAAGCATCAGAGAACAATGTATATGCAATAAATTAAAATTAAGAACTTTCGTGATTTGATCTGAATTAAAAGCTCCGCGTAAATTATTTAGGAAATTTTTTACGTTACTCAAAAAAAAATTACCTTTCGAATTAAGTAATGTATGGCGTCACTGAGTAAAGCTTTTAGTAATGATATTTAAACACCGTAAATGAGTAATTAATGAAGATACTTTCCACTAGAAAAATGCTACACTACCCTCCAGCTGAAAGATTAATTAATTGGTTAATTAACGTGCTTAGTGATGAAAATATTTTATGGTCATGCTATATATTTGGTAATCATATATAAAAACATGATTAGTTTCTTGTAATGGCAAACTATACTACATAATCAAAATGTTGTCTCAACTTGAAAAATTGTGGATTAAACCTTAATAGGTTTCTTTCTAGACATAGGCACATGAAACCCTGCATTGAGGGGCTTAAATATTTTTGGAAAGATCAGAGGGGTCTTCAATAACTATCACCTATAACGACAATTAAAATCTTATTATCATTAACTAGTTAGAAAAAAAAGACTAAGCATAACCTTCAAAATGGAAATTTTTAATGTAATGTACTTTATAAAAATACTTGCAAATCCATTAACCCGAATATAAAATTCCCAAAAAATAAAACATTTACAAAATAGGCACATAAAAAATATATATGAAATCTATAATTTTAAGAAAATATAAAGACTTCCACGAATTCAGAAGTTTTCGTTTATTTGGCTTAAAAGTGTTCCAAAAAGGGATAATAAATAAATTTATTTTAATATCCTTTCCCCAATCGATCCTACTTAGCATCCAAAACAGCGAGCTTTGTCTTTTTTGTTTTGATTCTCAAATTTATGCCCAGACACTTTGTATTATTCAAGTTGTATCTTAAAGGACTGTATATGTTCTTCCTTAACCCCTAATATATTCTAATGGTTTATTTGTTGAAGGAATATTTCAAAAAAATAAGCAGGTAATAAATTACTTTTTTAATAGAACATGTCAGATTCAAGGAAGGAAGCCAAGCCCACAATATAAATTTTTTTAGAGCTAGTTAATATGCGCTAAAACAAATAAAATGATAATCACAATTATAACCATGATTTTCTAGGGGGAGGAAGTGGCATCAGATTTCCGCGGAGCCAAGAAGCGTCAAAAGGAATAGGAACCCAGAATAGGCCGTATAAAGTGCAATACTAATTTTTTTTAAATTACAATTCCAAGCATTTGCAACCTTATAGAACCAATCCTAGGAACTCCATTGCAGAATTTAAGACTTCCTTCTTAGATACAATAATAATATTACTACAACTTCAATTTAGATATTTATGATATGGTATTATTTATATACAATAATTTGAATAATAACCTATAAATATAATGAGACATTGTTATCACAGTTTTTGTAAATGTTAAAACTAATATAATTCATGTTCGGTTATATTGCACCCCCTCGAAAAACTCGATGATATTATGCTGACATTCGATTGCGTCGAATCCCAAAAAAGAAAATGGTTTCTAACTGTTGTATCATCATTTGTCCCACTTGGTTTTCTTACTTTTGACGATGATTAATTCTTTGGCATTCACGTCAAATGGGTTTTCAAAACTAGAACCGAACCCGGGAGGGGGCTTGTCTATAACTTCAATTTTTATTTCCACATTTTCCTCTTTATGATGGCTAACTTTGACCTTGAAAATATATTAAAATAAATAGGTACAAAAAAATTTAGTTTCGAAAACAAAATAAAAACTTTAAAATCACTTCTTTGTCATCCATTATGAGTTTCTCAGCCTGATCGGCCATCTGAATTATCTGATGGCTCACCTGGTTCGCCTTGGCTATGGCTTCCTTGCTCACGTGCAAAACCCGTTCCTTCTCCCACCTTTCCATTTCGGTCTTTTGCACACGTGCCAGTTCCTCGTAAAAAGATGGTCGACCCCACAGTCTTTTGCCGGTAGATCTTTTGGTATTGTAAACCCCGGGGCCATATTTGCCTAAATATTATAAGTATAGTTAGGTAGAGGGTAACAAAGGCATTAAATAAAATCAATCATATTAATAAAATAAACTAAACGTTCCGTGGATGTTAATAAAATCATAACTATAACTTAAATGACTGGATTAATATCTTGACTTGTAAAAGTACTTTCTTTCTTTCTTTCTAGGTACAGGGGGTTTCAGGTTTTAATATTAATATATTTTTCCGCAATCTGCTTATTATAAGTGCCAATTAGACAATAATAAACCCTACAAACTCACCGCCAATTCAAAAACCCAATAAAGAAAATATAATTATTGGAATAAAGAGAAAAATTGAAATAGTAACAAAATATAATTGTTGGAATAAAGAGAAAAATTGAAATAGTAACAAAATTGTTTATTCCTAGCCCCCGAAATGGAAAGAATGAAAATAATGGTAAACATATTTATTATGTCAATAGTCGGTAAAACAAATTAAGGCAAGAAGCCTTTTCCAGAATTTATAGGGGGAACCATTGAAGCAATACAAAAATCCCCAAGATACATCCGAAATCGAAAAAAAGCTGATAAATCTTTTAACGGATAACAGCGCGTCTACTGACTATAGAAAACTTGCGTCCAGGTTTCCCCCAAAAATAAGGGGACCATCCGAAAATATATTTAAAAAATAGGATAGTCTAAAAAAAAGGGCTGGGAAAGTGCCAGACCGAATAAATATACCAGGAGCAGTTCGTATTCGCCAGACTAACTGCCTTAACATGCTAAACATTCCTATGGGAAAAAAATGTTCTTCTCTGGAATGAAACAGGCATGCGAAAATGCTGGAATGGAAAAAGAATAATAAGATAAAAAACGGAATTATCAAATAATTGATGATGAATACGTGGGAATATTTTGATGATTAAATAAAGAGGAATTTCTGAAACTATCATTGGAGAAAGAATATTAATTTAAATTTATTTTGATAATTTTCAATGCACAGTTATAAAAATAAAACAAAGATGAAAATACTATTTAAAAGAATATATATTTAAAAGAAAGGAAATTTAAAAAAAAATATAATTAGGTATGGTGGTCGGGGCTTAATGACCCATGTATGGATTAGCAGTTAGATCGACAGATTTCGTTCGATATTCTTTGTCGAAGGTAAAAGCCTTCTTTTGGATCCCATGTGATTAAAAGCCTTTCCTCTATTGTTTTGAATAATTTTATGGCTTGTGGTCCAAATGGTTCACAGGTGTGTGAGACTACCAGAACAAAAAAAAATTATTAAGGTGGCAATATTTATTTGTTTTTGTGTTTTCCCACTTTCGTGATGGAGTTGGCAGAAAAAGATCTACACACGTAAAATCCCAAAAGGTAAACCTTGGTTCCAAGGGATTAGCGTCACACCATCCTGTCTGGTTTGATTATCTGAAGCCACCAAAGTGTTCCAGCGTAGGAATATTTATTTCAAGGTTCTATTGATGGCATAGCATCTAGGTAACCTGCCTTTTGGAAAAACGACAGTGTAGGGGGTGGTGTCCTAGACTATCGATGTTGGCGTTTCAATTTAGCAGCCTAAACGAAAACCTATAGCTATTCTGACTTCTTCGTTGATAAGTAATCACGGGTGATCCAAAAGAAGGCTTCTACCTTCGACAGGGAATATCAACTGAAATCTGTTGTTCTAACTGCATATCCATACATGAGTCATTAAACCCCGTCGATCATGCCTAATTAAATGTTAAATTATTATTTTATATAAATTTTATTTTACAATGCATGTTATTTTAAATATATATATTTTTTATAATTTTAGTGTTTATTGAATATAGATATAGTATGTTAATAATAAATTAAATTATTATATATATAAAAAAAAATTTAATATAATTTCCCCATTTAAACTTACTTTCAAATTAATTACCCAGATCAAAAGGTATATATATATAAGTGTGTGGCTCGAATTTAAATATAAAAATGTTAAAATTATTTTTAGCGCAGAGTATACTAAGAATAATTAATTAAAAATAATTATAAAACGTAAGATAAACTTAATCATACCTTACACAGAGTATTCATTAGGAAGAAAATTATTTTATATCTAGTTAAATTTTTTTTGGAATTCATGGTTTTCTTACATTTTATTTGCATACAATCCCAATAATAACTTATTGATGGATTACTGTCAATAAATAAGATCGTTGTCCAAGAAATTTATTTGAATTAAAGCGCTTCAAAAACCTTAATTGATGTATGTTGATGATGCATCTATTTTCTTCTAATCTTATATTTTAACCAAAATGCTGCTTAAACATTCTCAAAAAAATCTTCATTTGAAGATTTATTTTTACTCCGAATGAATATTCAAATTACTATTTTTTAACTATTAGTAATAGTTATTGGTTAGGTTGAACAAAAAATATTTATTTAGAATCTCAATTGGATTTTTTTTTAAGAAAAAAAAAGCAACCGGAAGACCAGATAACTCATTTTCCCATAAGAGTGATCCATTTCACATTAGAAGACTCTAGGATTGACTATTTTCCAGATTTCGGAATTTAGTTTAGGACTCCTACACAAAAAAGAAGATAACGGCAAAACATTCGATAATTAGATTCTCTATAATCTTTGATATACTAATTTTGGTTGTACCTAATCTAAGTGTTGTTAAACGGTTAGATTCGAGCCGATTCCTAAAAAAAATGGCTAGCTAATTATTTTAGTCAGAAAAATATAGCCTAAAAACCTGGAGATTTGGCAAATAGATGTCCAGGTCTTGGTTCCACTTATGTGCAAAATCTCTTAAGGTGAGCGCCATATTATTTCTAGATTATCTCGTATTAGGGGATATATTTAAAATAAATTTCTTTTGCAGATATACATATAACAAAAATAAATTAAATTTTCGTTCCCCACAATCATCCTACAACCCAAAACAAAAAATTTTAGGATTGGATCAGTGTGTATTTGAAAGTATCGACATCTGATCATGTTTTTTTTAAAAGTATCGGTCCCAATCAATAATACGTAATAATACCTAGACTGACGTGTACATCAAATGAAAACAGCTGTGGACGCTATTTTGATTACCCATAATCGTTATTAAAAATTTTAAACGAAGTGGACCAATTTATTGCCTATGTCTGACGCAAACTTTATTAAAGGAATCGCCTGATCATCGAGATAATAAGGAAAAAAGTTATCAATTTAATAGTAGTTTTTAACATGGTTACCAAAATGGCGGGCCCAGCTGATTTGCATTCAAAGACGCCCAAATGCAATTACCAAAAATGCATCATGTCTTAGTTACTATAAAATGTAATTGGTTCCGATATGTAAAATCGGCACACCGCTAATTTGCGCTAACTGCAGAGTTTAACCTAGAATTGTATTTCAAACATGTATCAAAATATCTACCCATATAAATTCCAGACAATTATCGCTCTTAATTTTTGAACCATTTATGGGGGAGGAGGGGGGGGTTAAAAAAGAGCCCCCCCCTTACCTTCAAACAAGAAAAAATCCAATTTAAAATCCTAAAATTGAATTACAAGCGTTTCTCCGAAAACACTCTTCAACACATATGGTATTCCCTAACCCACCTTTACTACCGATTGCAAAATTATATAATTTTTTTTTACAATAATTAATATTTATAAATATATATTTGTTTTGATGATAATTGTTAGGTTGTTTGTTGCAAATAAATTTTATTTTGGTTCTCTTGATTTTATCCCGGAAAAAAATCTCTTTTAATCTTTTATCATTCGTTATTATATCAAGAATCTTAACTTTTCTTCTCCCTTTTCACTTCCGTTTTGATTTAAATATATTTTTTTAAATTATAATTTTACAAATCGTTTTTTTTAAAAATATTTTTATTTGTAATAAATCATATTTTTTTTTGTAATCTAAATTTTATTTTATACATAAAGATAAAATATATTTATCGTTAAAATAAATACATTTTTTTTCTCTCTTTTAGCTTCAATATCTCTCTCTCCACTTTATGTTATTCATTGCTATCTTGCTTATCTAATTTATACTTCTTCATAACGGCTCTAACTTTATAGCTCCATGGAAGTTTTGGCCTTCCTCTTTTACGTTTACCCATCGTAGTTAGATAAAAATAAATGAACCAAATATAGGTTAGTAAATTTTTCTAAAAAAAAATCGTATTAAGTTTTTCCGCACATGCTGAAATACAATTTACAGCGGGAAAAAAAACGCGCTCAAAAAATGATATCAAGATTCGTTGATTAAACCGCACAAATTCGCGGAAAATTATCCAACTATGCTGTCTCGCCAGGAATTGGCGCTGACAGTTAACCCAGAATAAACACACTGATTGAAAAAAAACAGAGACTAACTACCCTATTAAATTATATATTTATTTTGGACAATTGTGAGAAGAAACACCATATTCATATTTTGTAAAGAAATTTTGTTGGGAATACGATTTTTTAAAATAAAGTTGATTTCCAACAAAATTAGCCACTTAATTTAAAATCATTATAGTCGATAATTAAATTTTGAAGAAAGAAAGAAAGAAAGAAAGAAAGAAAGAAAGAAAGAAAGAGAATGTAAAAAAATTGGCAGATTCTATTTCCCACGAGGATCGTAGTGTTTGCAGTAGTACTAAAAAAATTAATTTAAAAAAAAAACCAATTTCCCTTTCCAACCCATCCTTCAAAACCAGAGAAGACCTATCGTAATATATATATATACCTATATTGACAATTTTGGCGTCGGTGGAGCTTTTTTGATGGTAAGTGAAGTCGGTGGTAGGAATGCAATTGGTCCCCGAATCGTCGATGTCGCAATATTGCAGCAGTTTTTCGTATATGCTGGGGTTGCGGAAGGCTTTGTTATCGCAAATGACGTCATTGAAATCTTTCTCCATCGATTCCTCCGATTCGCTTTTATTTATTTTTTTGGCGCGGAGAAAAAAAAATTGTTTTAGCTTTTTATTTTACACCAAAAAAGGTGACAACGTAAGACATTTTTGGAAGGCCAGGGACATCTAGAAAAATAATTTCTTAATCAAGATCTTACCTAATTGACAATCCCATCTTATTACGTTACTAATAATCGTATGGCATATTATTGTCTAATTCATTTTTTCCATTTTGCTAATACCAGGGGATTTTATATTAAAAATGATTGACTTAGTAGAGTTGTAAACGTCACTTCAAATAGAAAAGACGCGCTAACGCGTTCGTTTTACTCGCTATTCAAATAACGCGCGTTTCCCGGGAAAAACCCCCCCGGAATTTTTCTTTTCTTCATATTTATAAAATTTACTTAGGACCTAAACTCAATATTTTAGCCAGAAAAATGTCGGTCAGAACCTCGAGGCCTCGCTAATAGATGTATAATCCTTTGAGCTATCTTAGACCAAAATCTTCAGTCTTGCGCAATATTTCTAAATTAGCCGTCACCAGTTAAATGGATATACTCTCATATTTATAAAGGTATGGAACAAATTAGTATTTTAGGTTGAAAAAAAAAATAATATTTATGTATATAATTTATTTAATAAAGCTATAAAAAAATTTTTTAGGCCCTAATTCATTATTTAAAAGATCACTCATATATATATCCTCCATAAAAAAAAATGATTAAACAAGATAAAAATGCTGATATTCAAATTGGTACTGGGGGAAAAAATATCCCGGTAAAATAACCTTATTTCTATTATTTTCGTAAAAATTATTCGCTATTTATTTTAACGGTAAATCATATGGTATAAACGAGTTTAATAATCTGAAATAATAATTATATGGGTTGACATGGAATATTGAAGGTAATCGCTTTTATAAAATTTGGAAGGCTTGGCACTCCATCACGGTATTCGTCTCAAAGTTTCTAACCAAATCTGGGTAAACTCTGCGATTTTTTTTGGTGTCCAACTCCTCACTACACGTCATCGTTCAAGTTTGGCTTCATCTGTAGCCACTTCGCGTTTCAATTTTTTAATCGATACCCAGATTGATGGGTGTCTATATCCAACCAGATTGGAAAAACGATGATTCCGACCTTCGCATTAATTATTTGCGAGTTCTTCGTCGGATAGAGTGCTCTGATTAACGTTCCAAGTTTCTGGAGGAGTCTGGGATTGTGAATTGGTTTTTGTGACCTCGCTCGATACTCCAATGATATAATTTTTATCGATATAATCAAGAATATCTTTACCATTGCTCGGAGAAACCGATCTCAGGAACGTCATAGCATTGCCCATATCACCTAATGGAACAAATGCTAAGCAGTCCATAAGGGTACAAAAGAAGTTTAAAACTTCTTCGGTTCTGTTATGGCTTTCCAGACCTAACTTCTAAATTTTTCTATGGGTACTTTTAACACAAATGGTAATCCTATGATTATGATGTGATCCCCTAATTGAAAAAAATAAGTAATTAAACATATTAATAATCATTAGCAAACGAAATCTGTATATTTCGAATATTCTTTTGTAAGTATTTTGCGTTTTTTTTAAGTACACAATAAAATAGCGGGAATGTGTTAATTGAAACTCTAATGACATAAATTCAAAATTTATATCCATATACCATGCTGTCATATTTGCTATTAAATTTAAGGGTTCATGAGTTGCAAACTGGGCCATAATCAAATAATAAAAATCCTTTTGAGTTCTGGGAACCATAATTTACTTTGAAAGAGTCTGCAATGATGGCAGTTAAAACTATGATTGGTATGATTGTTAATTATTTATTTTTTTCAATTAGGAGATCACATTGTGATTAGAGGATGCTTTTACCATTTGTGTCAAAGTACCCATAGAAAAATTCAGAAGCTAGGTCTGGAAAGCCAATACAGAACCGATGAAACTCTAAACTTCTTTTGTGGCATGGATGGCTTAGCATTTGTTCCTTTATGTGATATGGGCAATGCTATGACGTTCCTGAGATCGGTTACTCCGAGCAATGGTAAGGATATTCTTGATTATTTCGATAAAAATTATATCAATGGAGTATCAAGGGAGGTCACAAGAAGCAATTCTTAATACCAGACACATCAAATTGAGCCTCAGTGGAACGTGAATCAGAGCACTTTATCCAATAAATAACGAACAAATAATCAATGCGAAGGTTGGAATCATCGTTTTTCTAATCTGGTTGGGAATAAACATCCATCAATCTGGGTACTCATTAAAAAAATGAAATGCGAGGTGGCTGTTGATGAAACCAAACTAGAAAGATGGCGCGCAGGTAGTTGGACATCGAAAACAAAATCACAGAGTTCTAACAACCAGATTCGGTTAAAGAAACTGCTAGGAATATTGTGGTGGGGTGCGAAGCCTTCCAGATTTTATAAGAGTGGTTTCCTCCTCCAATATTCTATGTCAACCCATATAATTATCAATCTAAATTATTAAATTGGTATTTTACATTAATCATGATTTTTACCATAAATATATCTTATTACAAAATTTTGTCAAAGTTAGTTTTATTAATATTGTAATTAAGGATGGATATTGTATTTATTGCTATAGCAAATAATTTTTACGAAAATAAGAAATACGTGGGTTATTTTACTAAGGTATTAGATTCCCCCAGTTACCAATTTTGATCATCAGCATTTCATCTTGTTTAAGCATTTTTTTTATGGAGGGTATATTGAGTGTAATCTTTTAAATAATGAATTAGAGCCTAAATTTTTTTTTTAGCTTATTAATAAATTATATTTTATATAATATTTTTTTTTCTTCTAAAAATACTAATTTGTCCATTTATATAAATATTAGTATAATTACAATCCAAATAAAAATATACCCTATATTATTAGATCTTAAGTAAATTCTATAAATATGGAAGAAAGAAAAATCCCGGGGATTTTTTCCTGGTTTTTTTTTCGGAACTCAAAATTTATATATAAATGCCAATGATTTGTAAAGTCAAAGGGTGAAGGCGAGAAGCAGGATAGGAAGAAAGGAAAATGGGAAAAACGCAAAAAACATGGACTCACCCAGAAGAATGATTGTTTTTTTGACTTTCGAAAATCTTCCGTTTCTCGTGGAGTATCCTGAATTTTTCTTGTAAAGCTTCCGAACATCTCCCTATAGGTTCCGGCAATAAAACATCCACGGGGGTGTCTAAATATGAAAAAAATAGCCTTATTCACCTATGAATTGGATGTTTAATCATTGTAAATGGAAAAATTTAACAATTCAGACGTACCATAAGATTCAAGAAACAGTGCCCACTTTTCAAAATGGAGGAAAGTAAATAATATAATTTACCTTTCTCGGAAGAATCATGAATGTGAATCTGAAGAAAAAAAACCGGGGAAGCATTTAGAGAGGGTCAACCATTTTAAAAAATGTTTATTTTTATCGAATAAAATATTAAAATGGTCTAAAAACTATTTTTTATACTTTAGGCTATATGACCTAAATATATTTAATTTATAAACTTTTATAAAAATTAATTGAAACACATTCAGAATCTTCCATTAAATTTTTCTTTTTTTTTCTTAATAAGTTGTGTAAATTCATAATTTCCCTTTATTTATATTAAAAAAAATAACATGACATATAAATCTAAATAACATTTAAAAAATTAAGTAAACAATTTTAAAAAAAAGATAAAAATTAGGTTTTTTGTAAAAAAAAAAACTATGGGGTGGGAGGGGGGGTGGTTAAGGGCCTCATTGAGATCCGAGGAACTGAGATCCCCGAAATAGAGCGATTTGAGTTGATGGTAACATTTTAAAAGAGAATCCATGATCACCATTAATTTGAGAAATTTTTTTAGATCTAAAATCTTAAAAAGAATGATAGCCTTGAGGGCCCAAGGACCCAACGATAGAAATATCTATTGGGATAAAATGAAAATCAGAAAAGTCGTGTGAATAGAATTTGGCATTTATCTACAAATATAATATAAACATTGTTATAAGTAAATTGTATACCTTTATACTGGAATTTGTACCATCCATAGTTTTAATAACTGTAAAAATAAATTGACAAGAAATTCAAAAAAAGGGGGCACCTAGCCTTTGCATCTATTTTTCTTATTGCCCCCATAATAAATATATATATCTAATAAGCTTAAATTAATCTATTTGGAGGCACCAATATTCTATATACCCCATTTTTGGGGGCGTCTAGAAAAATTCTATATATCTCCAATTTTTGGGGGCATCTAGCCACTGCAATACTAATGCTTACCTAAATAGTCTGACCTGACCAATAAAATATTTGGTCAACCAATAAAATTGTCATTGCAAATAATTACATCTTGGTATATAATTATTTTCCTAATATTTATTAATAATAATTAAGTTGCAAGCTCACATCCCATTTATCATAAATTTGTTACTATAATATAAAACTAATTACTTTCAATCATTATTGTTGATCTAAATATAAATAGTTAAAGCCAGAATAATTCTAAACATTTTTTCTAAAAAGAAGTTTTAGTATCTATCTGTTAATATTTTTGAACAATAAAAATTAATTTTAGGAATGCATTAAAGTTGCTGAAAATTTTTAAAAAGCATTCTGGTTCATAAAAAATTTAAGATAGAAGTTCAAGCTTTGGCTAAAGAATAGAGTATAAGTAGCCTAAACCTAATAATATTAAGTGTTTCTTAAATCGAGTATCTTATTTCAGGAACAACTATAAAATATTGCTTTTTTTTAAAAAAAACTTATAATATCCGGATTAGATTGAGAAATCTTTTTGAGTCCCAAGGCAAGAGCCCATGCTGGCCCATCTGGTTCCCAGAATATTTTATTGAGCTTTTCTGTTGAAAGATTGGGATCAAAGTCATTTCCTTCATCTGGATTTGAACCCATATTATCATCCTCTACATCCATTTCATCATCATTACCATCAGCTTCTTGTATGAGGTCTTGTTGCCAGCTTTCCATCTTTATCATTTCGTCATCTATAGAAGAATAAAAAAACTTATGCAATAATAAATTTTTTTACTATCACACTAAGGACTAGAAAAATATTCATTTTAACTGATGTGTAATTAGTTTTCAAAAATGTATTTTATAAGCACCCTCCCCCTCCCACAAGTTACTTTGATAATGGTGCTAATCCAAAATTTAACTAAAAATTAAAACAGAAATATAATTAAATATTACCTTTAGATTGGGAAGAATGAATTGAATCTACATGTGATTCATTATTTTCTTGTGGGTTCTCATTTTTGTAATCAGACCAGTTTCCAGAATTTGCTCTTGATTTTGGCTTTTCAGCTGATTGATCTAGTTCAAAAAAATCTGTTTCTTTATTCTTCACATCAATAGTTGGAATATGAGGTGCAACAATCAGTCCATCATTAGTAAGACTATCATTAGGGTCTAAAGTAGCATTAGTTGTATTAAGATCAGCACCGTAGGATAGTAAACTTTTGATAGCTGAGATGCCAGCTTGTGATTTTAGTGGTGAGGCTATATATTCTTCATCTATATTAGATAATAAAAAAAATTATGATGTCATATTTTGTTAAACTTTATATTGTATGAATATATTCATACCTGATATTTCAAAATCATATTTTTCTTCTTCACTTACGTTGTCTGACACATTTTCTTGGGGTGACTCTTGCAAGGAATCAATGGGTGATATATTACTAGCAGTTATTTCTATTTCTGTGTGTTCTGAGTACGATTCATATGCTTGCTTAATTGGAGATATTTCTAAATTTGTTTCATTAATGGAAGATGAATCAATTAAATTTTCATCATCTTCTATCTCTGACGTGGATGAGTATTCATATGATATCAATTGAGCTGGCTTTTGATGATCACTCATTAATATTATCCTTATAGCTAATTAGTAGATGTGATTTCATTCAAAAAAAATGGTCATGAAAAGTATAAAAACTGATATTTCCAAATATTTCTTTAAATGATCTATATATTTATAAATTTTCGGTTATGTTCATTGCAATAAAATATAACCTCACCTTTTGAAAATAATTTAAAATGGTAATTGATGACCAAATTAACTACCGCGAAAAATGAAAGATAATTACCTTAACTGTTCAGTAAAATTAAAGTTACATTAAATTAAAATATCAATGATCTATATTGACTAATATCTAAACTAAATATATAGAAATATTACTATAAGAATATATTCACAAGGCTTTAACAAATATAAATATTTTAAATAACCCATGGTTAATTATCCTTTATGAAATTACCTTAAGTTATATAATATATTTTATAAACATGAGAATATAATATAGTGATCTAAAAAATATATATATCGTTTAATTAAAATTTTAACTCAGTAAATTTTTATTATGATTTTATCTATAAATAAGTTTATTAGGTCCATATCTAAGCTGGAAACTTCGGAAAACTGCTTTCCACCTTATTTAGCCCATTAAAATCTTTTCCCAGAAAGAAACTTTTTCCTGTGAATTTATTTTTATTTCTTGTTAATTATAGACGAGATATAGTCTTTTTAAAAATAATTTTTTGCATATTTCTAACCCTCAGAAAACTGCCTCAACATAAACTAAACCCTTTAAAATATATTATTGAATTATTTTAATGGTGGCTTAAACATTTCAACAAGAACCATATTGAGCCCACAAATTTATCTTAACCCTTTGGCGCCCGACATATTTCCCGTGAACAAAAAATTTTTTTTTCTAAAACTGAGTTAAATAAGACGTAAATAACACATTTTCAACGTTTTTTATTTTAAAAAGTGTATATATATAGAATTATAAAATGTTACCGATTGTCATCATTGGGATATTCATATGTAAAAAAATATACAATTTATTTTGAATGATAAGAAATAAAACAATTGCGATTTTTATTTAAACATAAAGATATTTTACATTTTAAACATTCAAATCTGGTATAACCATTTTTGCAATTCTTGCATCTTGGTCTGTGAGCCGCCGAGGGCCAATGCCCTATTTTATCGAATCTAATATCTAAGATTGGATGAAAACTATTCAATTTCTTTCTCTTTTTTTCAATCTTCAAATTATGTTTACCTTCTTTTCCATAATTTTCCTTACCAACCATCATTATCCTTTAGTTATCCGAGTTTTAAACGCTAAAAGAGATATATATTTATCATCTTTCTGTTTGATGTACACAGGAATCTAATAAATGAAAGAAAATTCGCATGTAAAAGCGCTTCCATTTTATGTCAATTCTGAATAGTTTAATTAACATATCATGGAGATCCACTCCTCCCATACCAGCATTATAATTTTGAATTATAGCCGGAATTTCGACATTAATAAAAGATTTTTCAGATACCGACCATCTTTTCGTTCGTGATGAGGGATTTATACCCATAAATAATGATATCGTGATAACCGATTTGTTATCAAACCATTTGCAAATTATAATATTATTATTAGAATCCACTTTATAATCAAGGGACCCTCTTCCTTTTTTCTTTAAGATTTTATCATCAACCAGATGGCATCCTAATAATCGATTAGATCTAATGGTCCCCGACATGATAAAGCCATTATCTTTGAGCGCAACTGCTAAATTATATGAAGGAAAAAAGTTATCCGTGTAAATTTTATGATTTTTATGTGGGGGAACAGTTTCTAATAGTCGTATAACAATATCTCCGCTAATTCCCATCAAAGTTTTTTTTATATTTGTGCATTTTCCTAAATATATTTCGAAATCATATAGCATTTCAGATGATCCACATAAAGCGAAATTTTTAATTCCCCATTTATGCAGTTTTGTTGAGCTAATATATTGTTTAAATTCACATCGCCCTTTGAAGGGGACTATCATTTCATCAATTGATAATTTTTCCTCTAATTGAATCTTTCTCATGTACATTTTTAATGCACTAATAAATGGTCTTAGTTTGAAAAGTTTATCGTAATTAGGCTGGCCCCTAAGGATTATATTATTATTATCATTAATATGAAAGTATTTTCTCAATTCCAAGAATCCGTTTCTTGTCATGCATTGAGAAATTTGAGGAATCACTGTCTCTATAGCCCAATATTGCCTTATTGATGGCAATTCAACAATGCCCGTATAAAGGTGAATTCCTAGAAATTTTTCAATTTCACTACTATTTGTATTTGTTGATTTGCCAGATAATTGAAAAGAATAAATATTCGTTTGCTCTACTAAATTGTTAATAATATCATCGTCTATAAATTTTTTAAAATATTTGTAAGGCAAAATTTCCTTATCAGGTGGAGGCAAAAATTCTTGTTTAAATTCTGTATTATATTTATGAATCCTTATTTCGCCATAGGGTTTTCCTATTACTTGGGATAATATCATTATCATTATCATAATTTTCCAGTTCCAACCCAATATCTGGTAAAATATCATAGGTCATATTTAGATCAACTACTGTGGCATTTTCAAAGTCATCATCCTTCTCAATATCTACATCAGATATATCTCCCTCTAGTATAATACATGTTGAGGTCATCTAAAAATTATTTATAAAATTTTTTAAAAAATATAAAATAAAATTTTCACTTTCTTAACATTTTGCAAATATTATAGTGGCTTGCTAAATGGAAAATAGCCTATATTCAATTCTTACTATATCATATTTTCAATATTCAATTTTAAAAAATTTATGGAAAAAATTACATAAGTAAATCCAAATGTTACCAATTTGGATTTTCTTTAAAAAATCATATAAAAAATAGTTATTGTTAATTTTTTTTTACTAAATATGAAATACTAGTAATAATCTATCATAAAAATATTATTTACCTTTGATTTATATATATTTATACAGAATGGTAATCGATGTAAAAGTGTAAAAATTTTGGCGCCTAAAATACCTAACTTTGAATTTATATTCTGATATAATAAAATAATGATTTTAACAGGTTAATGATAAAATATGAAAGAATAAATATTGTTTTGTAAATTAATGTGTCTAAATAGCAACCATTCGTTTTTTAAATATAAAAATTAATAGATTAAAAATTTAGATGACAAATGAACTCGCTGGGCGCGAAAGGGTTAATAGCTTAAGACCTGATGGTATGACAACTAAACCTTGGGCCCTCGGAAAATCACTAATATTAGACTACACATGCGTTTCTTCATTCTCCTCTAGAATAAATATCAATCCACTAACACCATCAGGAACAAAAAAAAGAGCGATCATAAAAATTTTAACAATTTTCTATTTATTCCAATAGTGACTTCCATAAACGGCAATTTTCGCCATTTACATAAAAATTTTAAAAAATCTAGATACATAAATCTTGAATTTTACAAACGAAGCTAAGTATTTTATATATATGCATCAAAAAATTGTGATAGAAATTTTTAGATATAATTATGGTTCCCTTTTGGGAACACAAATATGAAATTGTTTTTTTTTAAATTTTTTAATATTTTAATTTTAGTGTTTTAAATGCTAGGATAGAAATTTTTAATAAAATATTGTTTTATATATATTAAAAAAAATTTAATAAATATTACCTTATTTACAACTAGCCCTTTTCCTTTATGGTTAGGAAATTATAAAAAATAAAATTTTATATTACATAATCTAAAATAACTCTTTTCTTCAAAATTAAAAAGAAAAGAAGTGTATGCATTAAATTATTTCCTACATTATTATTAATAATATTTATTTTAGATGAGTACTTTAAACGATAAATGTATTATTCAAATTAGAAGAATTATTACGATATTATTTAATATGACAGTCTATGTAAATGAGGATTAAAGGAAATATATATATTTGAAATTTTGTGAATATTATAATACTTTTCAATTTTAGGAAAGAATTCTATTTTTTATTTTACCCTTAATCTTTTGCCTTTTAATTTTTATATCTTATTATTTTATAACTATGTTAGATCATGTAATAAAATGATAGTAAAATTATTTATTCCTAGTTATATATATACGCTATTTATTGTAAAGATCATATCAAATATAATTACGAATGAGAATATTTTATCTAAATCTATTGTATCATATAAACAAGATTCTATATAAAACTATAAATTAACAATAATTGACAGCTCATCACTTCTTCAACGTCATCACGACACTTTCCCCCTTTACAAACAATTTTTCCTTTTTCCATCTCATACTCACCCTCCAGCATCATACCATTCCAATGTACTCCAGCATCATACCATTCCATTCATTCGACCAAATCCCATCTGCCTCCCATTTGCCCATTACCATTCATCATCATCCCAATCCCATATGACTGCTAAATCTCATTCGAATATTACCCATCATTCATCATCATCCCAATCCCATATGACTGCTAAATCTCATTCGAATATTACCCATCATTCATCATCATCCCAATCCCATATGACTGCTAAATCTCATTCGAATATTACCCATCATTCATCATCATCCCAATCCCATATGACTGCTAAATCTCATTCGAATTACCCATCATTCATCATCATCCCAATCCCATATGACTGCTAAATCTCATTCGAATTACCCATCATTCATCATCATCCCAATCCCATATGACTGCTAAATCTCATTCGAATATTACCCATCATTCATCATCATCCCAATCCCATATGACTGCTAAATCTCATTCGAATATTACCCATCATTCATCATCATCCCAATCCCATATGACTGCTAAATCTCATTCGAATATTACCCATCATTCATCATCATCCCAATCCCATATGACTGCTAAATCTCATTCGAATTACCCATCATTCATCATCATCCCAATCCCATATGACTGCTAAATCTCATTCGAATATTACCCATCATTCATCATCATCCCAATCCCATATGACTGCTAAATCTCATTCGAATATTACCCATCATTCATCATCATCCCAATCCCATATGACTGCTAAATCTCATTCGAATATTACCCATCATTCATCATCATCCCAATCCCATATGACTGCTAAATCTCATTCGAATATTACCCATCATTCATCATCATCCAAATCCCATTCCCATCACCATCCCTAATTATTTTATCATTACCATTCTTCATCATTCCTCAAATCAAACTAGCTCATTGCAAATCAAATACACAAATCAAATTAGACCATTGCAAATCAAACTAGACCATCGACAAATCAAATTTGACCATTGCCAAATCCCCATTTGACCATTACCATTGTTAATCATTTGCCCATTACCATTCTTCATCATTCCTCATCTAATTCACCATTGTTCTCCAAATCATTATCCATCTTGTATCATTCGCAATACCCATCATTCATCATCACCCCCAAATCTCCATTTGACCCTTTATTTGTATCATTATCATGTCCCTGGTTCAGTCCCGGGTTTCGGCACAGGGTTGCCAGTTCAAAATTTTCAAATTGCGAGAGAAATTTGGTATTATGTGGGAGAAATTTGAAAATTGCGGTAGAAATATGAAAATTGCTAAAAAAAAAAATTGCGGGCCGAAAGCCCGCATAGTGCCGGCCATCGTCCGGGATTTTGAATTGACTTAATTATCCGCCTATTATTTTTTATAATTATACAAAGTCGACAACTATTTTTCAAAATCAAATAACATCTTGATTTATTAAAATATATTAATATATAAAAAAACCAACGATCTTTTTTAAATATAAAAGAATGTAAACAAGATAAAATTTTATA
Organism: Gordionus sp. m RMFG-2023; assembly: GCF_954871325.1. Taxonomy (NCBI): domain Eukaryota; kingdom Metazoa; phylum Nematomorpha; class Gordioida; order Chordodea; family Parachordodidae; genus Gordionus; species Gordionus sp. m RMFG-2023. The sequence continues at coordinate 965,514 of NC_088775.1, forward strand.
AAAAAACGATTTTAATTTTAATTTTAAAATTAAAAATATATTTTATGCGAATGTCCCGCAAAACGACTGCCATTGGAAATCTACCGTATGTGTGTGTATAACATTATAGGGATAGGCGCTTAATTATCACGTAACACGTTTAAATACATAATAAGGTACTCTAAAAATAAGAAATAATACAGATGCAACTACAGTTGCGGCAATTGTAATCACTTATCTTGTAGTACAACATTCACAGAGATACTTATCATCACAATGTTGGTAGAATCTTTCTCCCATAATATTTAACGACTCTAATACAAATGAAAACTATACTTGTAGAACAAAAATGAGCAAGGCTATCATCAATGTTTTAGGTCCTAAATCCAGGAGGTCAATTCTTGACGATTTGAAAGATGACATACATATGCAATTCTAACAGATGCATCTAATAAGGAAAATATTAAAATATTTTCCTTGATCCTCCGCTATTTCAACAAAATTAAGGTCGTTTCAATAAAACTATTAATCCCCTCGAATAGTGAAAAATCAAAGACATAGCTAACCATATAATGGTAAATATAGCAGATTCGAGATTATCAATAAATAGCATGTCAGCTTTCTGATCTGATAATGCCTCAGTGAATTTTGTAAAAACAGAGTGTATTTACAGCAGGGCTGTGCCGATCCACATATTTTCACCGAACCGATCCAATCCGATATTGGTTCAAAACTGATCCGGTCCGATATTGGTACAAAACCGATCCGATACCGATCCGATATTTATATTGATTTTTCACCACCCGAACCAAATTTAATTAAGAAATCAATATTTTTTATGCAAATGCATTTAATTTAATTTTTTTATTTCAACAATAATTTTAAAAAAATTATATTATAATAGATAAAATAATTATAATAATATATCCATTTTATGTTGGTTTATAAAATTGTAATATTTAACCATATAAAATTATAATGTATTAGATTTTTTTTTTAAAATAAATATGAGGGCCTCTAGATTTTCAGGCATAGGATCAAAATATTTTACCAAATATTAGTTTTATTAAGAATTACTAATATTGTTGGCTGACTTTCAGGGTTCTCTTTTTGAAAAAAATTTGATTTGTTTTTTTTCTCTAATATTTCTCCTTCTTATTAGCTCTTCGAATTTCGTTTTGATGGAATCGCTTAAATTGTTTCCGAATATTTGTTGTATTAAAATGAATTTTCCATTATTCCTCCCCGCGAAATTAGAATTTCCGGAGATAACGCATTTTGCAAAAATTCTCTGTTATCTATATCAAAATATTTCCATAATTCAGAAAAAAATAAATTTTTTATTTAAAGTATAAATAAATAAAATTAGTGTTATTTTTTTTTAAAAAAAAATTAAAATTAAATAAAACTTTGGGTGTTTCCTTTCTATTTATATAAAAAAAACTTTTAAAATCTATTTAAAAAAATAAATAACATTTGCATTATTTTAAAAAAAAAATATTATTAATGTAAAATAGAAACTCACTGAAACTCGGAAAAATTTATTATTTTTTTATATATTTTTTTTAAAAAATATTTTAAAAAAAATAAAATAAATATGATGTAATAATAATTCAAAGTTTTATTACTCAAAAGTTTTAAGAATTGCATTTTTAGTAAAAGGATCGGATCGGATCGGATCGGGTTTTTTAGAGGTATCGGCCGAATCCGTTATTTTTGGGAAAAGTTAAATATCGGTACCGATCCGATATTTAATATCGGCACAGCCCTAATTTACAGAATTGAGTCAGCACAATGTAGGTTACGATATGTTCCTAATACCCGCCATCGATAGAATTTTAAATTTTTTAAACCTTTAAAAAAATATTTCTTAAATAAAGATTATAAAAGTTGTCCTAACGCAGAGGTATATTTAGGAATTATTTCACATGTAGGAAATCTACATGCGATTCTTAACAAAGATTCACAAAATTATGCTGCAGATGTGTTCATCTTTAGTTAAAAATTGAAAATAAATTTTATGGCGCCTTTGTTAAAACTTAATTATATTTTATTTGAGATTTAAATAATAGAACTAAATGTTTACCGTCGTTATTGAGATATTTATAAAATTCCTGGCATGACCATTAACTCGGCCTCTAATGTTGTTAAAGCAATCCAATTTCTCTCTTTCCAGGCAGTCCTCATCAGGCTTCAAATGCGCTTGATGAGGCATTAGAATGAGGTAAGGAGAAGACATACTCGCATATTTTATCCAAGCATGGGGATTTATCGTTATTATGAAAAAATTCTACCTATTTCTCCTCTGCTTATAGACCATCTAACTTTAAGTATTTTGGCGAATCATAAAAAATAGAGAGAATTACAATCTCCTCAAACAAGACATCAATGTCTTCGGCATTTTTAATATATTTATTAAATTATAAAAACCATCAATTGATGGTTTCTGTTCCAAGGTCATAATATTGATAAACTTTGTAAATAGAGTTATTAAAATCAAATTTTAATTGTAAATATTCTAAAATTGTCTTAATAAAAAATATCTGCTTCATTTAAAAATGTACTAATTAGAGTATTATTTGAACATTTTAATATAATATTTTTAGCAATAGCGCCATAAAATTTATTATCAATTTTTAACTGTAGAGATGAACAGAGCTGCAGCATGACTTTGTAAATCCTTTTTAATAAAGAATATTTTGATTGCAACTGAATATTAACTGCATGAAGTAGATTTCCTACATGTAAAACGAATCACAAATGTGCTTCTGCCATTTCATACTCGAAAAAATTTCAAAATTTTAGGACAGCTTTTAAAATCTCTATTTAAGAAGTATTTTTTTAAAGGTTTGTAAAATTATAAAATTCTATCGATGACAGGTATTAATGACAACCACATGGTAGGTATATATAGCAACAACTAAGTCAGAACACTTCACCAACTCTTTTAATTCATTAATTCTTTAATTGAAGAACTAAGTTAAAACATTTCATCACAATTATTTCGACATCCACAGATAGGGCATTAATCGCCTATGGCATATACAACCAATTGGTATTAATTAATTATTGTGCTGCCTCAATTCGGTAACTTTGGCTGTTGCCAAAATTTACAGAGGCATTATCAGCATAGAAAGCTGACATGCAAATCATTGATAACCCTGAATCAGCTATATACACCTTTATGTGGCAAGCTACATTGTTGGACTTTTCACAAACCGAGGAAAATTTTTAACAGTTTTATTAAAATGTTCTTATTCTTGTTGATATTAGATGCATCTCGTCTAGAATTGACCTCTAGGATTCAGGTACTAAAACACTTATGATAGCCTTGCTCATTTTTGTTCTGCCTCAAGTAAGATTTGCACTTATATTAGAGTCGTTAAATATTATGAGAAAAAGATTCGACCCACATTGTGATGATATAGCTCTGTGAATATTGATATACATGATAGATGTATACTATTTCCGCAAATGTAGTTGCATCTATTTATTATTTTGAGATGATTTTTGTATTGCAATCGATGTTGATATACTCCCCTGTACTGACTATAAATGAAATGATGTTGATTTATTATTGGATAAAAATAAAACAGGAGACATGTTTTTCGAATAAATATTTAAAATTTATTTTAAAAATATAAAAATAATCAATTAATGTCTCTCAAAATTATTATTTATATATTAAAAACGTTAAAAATACTATTAAAAAGAATTGCGGGAGAAATTAAAAAATTGCGATAGATTTTTGCTGGGAGATTTCCAATTGCGGTATTTTTGCGGGAGAGAGAAGTCTGCGTGTAAACTAAGCTGATGGGGGGAGACATGGCAACTCTGTTTCGGCAACTTGTATTTAATCTAAATCTATTGTATCATATAAACAAGATCCACGTATATGTATTTCTATATAAAACTATAAATTAATAATAATTGACAGCCCATCACTTCTTCAACGTCATCACGACATTTATTATCTTCAGTTCCTTATATATCATCCCATTCTCCGCTCGTTACTTCAATCTTGCTTCTTATATTTATCCTTTACATTTTTTAATTCATTTTTTTTTATATATACATGCAACTTAAAATATTTTAGCAATTTTTTTTTATTTTCATTGCACTTTTTTTTATATAGTATATTTAGTTTTGTTAAACAAGCCCTATTTCGGGTCGATTTTTAATAACGGCCCGATTAAAGAAAGAAAGAAAGAAAGAAAGAAAGAAAGAAAGAAAGAAAGAAAGAAAGAAAGATGAAAGAAAGAAAGAAAGATAACCAAAATAACATTATGTAAGCCTAAAGTAGTGTTGTTAAACGGCTCGGCTCGATTTGATCTGATTTTTTAAAAAGGCTAACTCGACCGCCCTTTTTTAAAAATCGGCTCAAAATGAGCCGTTTAAACAACACTAACATAAAGGATTTTGCTCATAGCTGACAGAAATGCTTGGAGATCTATTGCCGAATCTCCGCTAAAATCTTAATCCTGCCGTTTTGAAATATCAAACCCGAATCGGTTTTTTTAATTTAATAACACCAAGTATATTTCCTCCCTCACTTTTAAACTAGTGTTGTTAAACGGCTAACTCGATATTTCATCCAAAAATACTACACACCCCCTGAAGATTTTGCTTAGAAGGAATCAAGATCTAGACATGTATAAACGAAAGCTCTAAGCTTAGGCAAAATTTATAGTGGATCCGATCCGACCCGTTTTAACAGCTGATCGATTTTTAAAACCGGTTTATGAGAAATCAATTTTTCTTTATTAAAACCAATATTTCATAAGTTATTATTGTGTATAGAATTAAAGACAAAATCAATATTATTACAAAAAAAATTGATCATCTCATAAACCGATTTTAAAAACCGATCAGCTGTTAAATCGGGTCGGATGGGATCCACTATGATTGCGGCCTTAGGCAAAAATTTTCCGGCTAAAATATCGCATTAGCCATTATAAAAAATGGGCTCAAAACTAGCTGTTTTAACAACACTAGTTTTAACAAAATAAAATATTACCAAAATCTATCTGATTTTTTTTCTTCTGAACCTTGCTAAATTTCAAATTTAAGAATATTTTGTTTTTTAAATCATAAATAATATCAGGTTTGGTTTGATGAATAAAATAAAATAAAAGCTAAAAATAAAAAAATTAACTAATGAGTGTTGACTCGAATAAAATAAGCAGCTGGAGAGAGATGGGGGGTTTGGTTGCTCTTCTCTTCTCTTTCTCTTCTCTCTCTCTCTTCTCTTCTCTCTCTCTTCTTCTCTTCTCTTCTCTTCTCTCTCTCTCTCTCTTCTCTCTTCTCTTCTCTTCTCTTCTCTTCTCTTCTCTTCTCTTCTCTTCTCTTCTCTTCTAAACGGTTATAACCCAATATTTTAGACCAAAAAAATGTAACGCAAGGCTGAAGGACTCGTTCGTAGAAAGCAGAAATTATCACAGCACGTTTAAAGTGGCGTACAGAATAAATTTCGACAATTTTTTTTTTCAATAGATTTTTTATTTATATATAAAAATTAATAGTAGTAATTTTAACTACCTTAAAACTAAAATTAAAACGATCCGCTGAATCCTATAATCAATATAAGATTTTCAATGCGATTTTGTAATATATTTCCGATTTAATCAAAATTTCCAGATTAAGCTACCACACGAAATAATTTAATATTGAGATAATTCGAATCATCGTGGACTCTATATCCCACGAAATTATTTATACCAAGTTATTGGTTGGAAAATAACCTTTAAAACGAGATATATATGCAATTATAAACCCCCCCCCCCCATATAGATAAATCGCTTTATCTCTTTCCGCTCCGCCCTCATTAGCAAATGTTAGGTTTGTTACAATACTTTCTTTATAGAGAAAAGAAATTTGCCTAAATTCCTAAATTAAATAAAGCGCTTAATAAATTACAAATATAAAGAATCTCATTATTGGGGATTTATCAATTTATCTCCACTTTTGTGTGAGTGTTGTTATTTTAAATATATAATCCAATTTTATTATAAATTAAATATAATGTATAATATACATATATATATATATATATATATATAACAATCAATTGTTATAATTATTAAGTTTAGTTTTAAATATAATTATAATACTTATAACGATACTATTATATACAATGGTAGCTTCCCCTATACAGACTTTCATTTTTTTAGTGAATTGGCGAGAGGGTTAAAAGAAAAAAATAAGTATCCCGATAATTTATTGTACACAAAGAATTAACAACTTTAAACAAAAATGGTTCAGCGTGAGAGTCGCATCTAGACTCGACTCCTGGTAAGATCATCGTTCCTCGAATTATCGACGAATGAAGATATCCTGGCACTCTTGGTAATACGAATCTCGTCGTCCCCAACTGCTTCGCCCTTATCCTCCAATCTTTCTGGTAACGGATGTAATCTCTTCAATTCCTCAAGTCCCCTAGAAGCATCCATATTTTTATCTTTGTTAAGCCCGAATACATTGGGTTTCTTTTTTTTTGATTGGAGGTGTTGGGAAGGAAGTGGAGGGGTGGAACAAAACAAAATTTTTAATATAAAAATCTTAAATCGATTTATAAACAATTTAAAAATAATTAAATTAAAATGAGAAATTTTTTTTAAAAATAAACAGTCAAATAATTTAGGGATGTGACCGAACCCTCATTTTTTGTATAAGGGTTCACATCCTTGACAAAAAAAAAATTAAGGAAAAAAAAACGTTTACTCTGTAAAAGAGAGAATTCATTTTGCCTTGGTGTCCTTCTTCGGCTCTATCCTGTAAAATATAAATAAAACTAGTAAAAAAAAACTATGCTCAAGCTTAATATTCTGTTTTTACTCCTCACGCATTAAAATACAATTGTCCAAACTTACACTTTCAAATTCAGAGTTTGGAATGCTCTTCAATATGAAGAGATTTTTAATCCCTCCTAAGGATTTATGATTCTTGGATTAAAGGTTACCGAAAATTCCAAAAAAAAATTTTCGCGATTCTATACATAAATAATCTTTCACGATTGAAATCGCATTTAAAGAAAAAATTTCTAGTTTTAACCTATTTTTACGAATCAAGCTCACATGCCTTCCTCTATTCAGTGTTGCTAAACGGTTTCGATTTGAGCCGAATCTTAAAAACCGGCCTATTAGCGAACTAAAATATTCGAATTATCCGTTTTTAAGAGTCGGCTCAGATCGAGTCGTTTTAGCAACACTAGTTCTATCATAGTTTGACTTAATTTTGCTTATAATAAAAAAAAAATAGAATAAACGTGTTCAGGTTTGTACGTCGACTGAAGATAAAATGAAATGCATTTTATTCATCGGGAGGTTTTTGGTTTAAAAATTATAATTAAATTAGGGTATATCTCGAATATACCATCAAATCGTTGAACCCCTTATCTTTATCCATCTTATTCAGTCGCATCGATTGTCTCCTATTGGCCGTTAGGCGATTAAAGGAGTCGTGGCCGGGTAACCGGAAGTTCCCTCTTCTGGATCTTCTAAAGCGCGAAAAACCGAAATAAGCGAACAGACCGGTAATCGCGAGCGCGCAGAAGGCGAACACGGCCCCCATGAGCACGCTCTCCCCGCTCCCGATGCCGTTTACCTTCTCCGCCGATCCGTTAACATCCGTTTTGCAAATCGACCCGGGTTCGCACTTATCGGTCCCAGATTCCCTTCCTATTTTGATCCCGGGTTTGCAATCGATCATTTTCGGGGACACGGTTTTGAACGGGTAGGAAGATCGGTCCAACAGTTCCGAAATTTTGTCGGCAATGATTCGTGACAGGAAGGGATTCACCGCAAAATACAACATTTTCGAGTGGCTCATGTTGTTCTATGTTTTTTTTTGTTTTTTTTTGAGAATTAAGTTCTCTTAAATAAATTGAAAACAAACAAAAAAAACAGGTGATTTGGCTGAAATCGTACCTGGTTAAGGGTCGTTCTTTCGAAGCTTTTTAAGGCCCACAACAAATATCGAACATCCAATCTAGGTTGGTCGGTTACATCTGTTGAGCGTAATAATAATAATATTTATTTTATTTTTTTATAAACTGTTCAGTTATAAGAAACTCAAGATAGATTTGAAGCTATATTAATATTCAAGGATAGGTTCTAAATCGCTAAAACAAAAATCGCTAAAAATTGGGAACATGGCTTATATCTTCTAGAAAATTTTTAAAGTAAATTTGAAATTAATATTAATAGATACTAGGGGACTAAACACTTGTATTTAAATGAAAATTTAAAAAAAATCTCCAAAATGGAAGAAATATCATCCAAAATCCCAGTTTTGGGAATCAGATTGGGAATATGGATGATATTTCTTCCATTTTAGCGATTTTTTTTAAATTTTCAATTTAAATACAAGTGTTTAGTCCCCTAGTATCTATTAATATTAATTTCAAATTTACTTTAAAAATTTTCTAGGAGATATAAGCCATGTTCCCAATTTTTAGCGATTTTTGTTTTAGAGATTTAGAACGGGAACCATTATTCTTGCTTGACCAAATAAAGCAGAAAATTTAAAAAAAAACGACCTTTCTGGCAAAAAAAACTAAAACGTATTTAGAAAAATGTATTTTTAAAGATATAATTAATATACTATGAAAAAATTTATTTATTTTTTGAAAAAAAAAACAATATATTTTTGAAACGTGAGACAGAACACTAGTTGGGATATTCAGGATTTTCCAAGTAGTTGGATAATGGCTAAATGTCGACTAATTTGACTCAATCTTTTAGCGCCTGCCGGAAATAATCCGTTATCATTAGGACATTTTAAATTTTTATTAGTGTCTTTTAAATTCTATCTTTTTAAGAAAAACTCCAAGGACAAAGTGATAGTTTTAGGCTGAAAACTTGGTTTAGCCGGCTAAAAATATAGTAATTAGCCAACTATTATTCTAGCCAACGAATCTCCTAAGGAGTTTGGAAGTAATTACTATTATAATATATTTAGTCTAAATTTCGATATTCAAGTGCGTAGATGGATCAGGAATGAAAAGTGGTATTATTAGGGATCGGATGCTAGATTGATAAGTGGTGATAAATTCGGATAGTGTGATATAGTGAGAGTTTAGGATAGATGAGAACGAAGTATGAGATTAAGGGAGGAAGCGGATAAGATTTAGAGAAAGAGAAAATTATTTTAGAGTGGAAGAAGATAAGGGGACACAGAGAACGGAGTTTTTTTTTCTGAAGGGGGTTTAGAATTCCAAGAACAGAGAAAAGCATAAACTTTTATTTTTTTAATTTTAAAAGTAAAACATAGTAAAAACCTTTTTTTTTTTTGGATATTTCCAAAAGCAAAAATAATTTGAAAATTATCGCTAAACTTGTAATTATGGTCTTCCCAGCTTGGCTGAGTGTTGACTAAATTTTGATATACAATCAATTTGTGTAAAAGTTGTAAATAGTAAAATTAAAATGCTACCCTAATTTCTTTAACTCAATAACAATTTAGTTATCCTTATTTTTCGTTAAGGTTATCAAGCTTTACCTCTCTCCTAGCAGTAGTAGTAGTAGTAGTAGGTTTGTAACTAAAATTTATTTAGAGATAGAACTATATTTTATTAAATAAAAAAAAAACATTTAAAATTAATTTTTCAGTGATGCTGTCATATAAAGGGGGGCTTAAACTCGATTGCGATCGAAATTGAGGTTGAAGTGTCAATCAGCAATATATCCAATGCGCACTTATATTTAGTGATCATCCTATATTCCAAGGGGATTTGCTTTTTCGATGTAGCCACAAAAAATGTGAAAACAATGCTAACTTACTGGGAACCATCCCACCTGTAGGAAATTATATATTTTTTTTATAAACTTTTAGGTCCGACTCTGTGACGAATGGCGACGTAAAACGTGGTTAGAAGAGTTTCATTCTCTTGGGGGCTCGGCTCCTCTGCGTAGACGATTTCTAATGTGGAATCCCCATTTCCGCTCAATCGTTTGAGGCGTTTCGCGAGGAACGTAGGTTTTCTATTGTGCGCTTCGATTGCTTAAACGATTTTTTTAAAGAGTAAAATTGTTATGCTCCTAAAATTAAATAAAATATTCTTAAATCCAGCATCTTTCCTGGGAAAGAGGAAAATCTTCTTAGGTAACATGCTTAGATTTATATCCCCCCCCTCTTTTCATGAGTAGACACCAGAAACCTTCATGGGCCTTATTTCTTGACCAAACCCACCCCAGGCCAGCTGTAAAGAAATTTTTTTAGGCCCAAAATGGGCCCGGTCCAAGCCCACGATAAGTTTCAAAAAAAATTTCCCGAACCCGGCCTTAGCCCATATCCAAAAATTTAATTTTTTTTATTTATTTAATGAAAATAAACAATATTTAAATATGTTTAGGGCGACAATTTTGTTTACAATACTGAAATTTATTATTATTAGAAGAAGAAAAAAAGGACAATATTTCTTTAAATTAGCAAACTTGTTTCAAATGATCTAAATTTAAATTCAATAATTTTACCCAAGCCCAGCTCAAGCTTATTTTAAAAAAAATTAAATCCATGCACGGCCCAGGTCCGCTATACCCGGACCTAGTAGGTCTCGGGTATAGACACCGCTCAAAAAACATGCGGGATAGTAAAATGGACAAATACAGTATAATTGGATATCAACTTTATAACATAATATATATATCGTACGGGGATTCGGAATCTAGTGTTGCTAAACTACCTATCTTCAGTTAACCATATAAATCAGCCCTAGCCATATTTTTATCCAGAAGTATTCTAATCAATCTTCAAGTCGAGGCTCAACTTAGAAGCTTAATTCAATTTTTTTTAAAATCTAAATAGCTTAACTAAAACACAATAGAGATGGTTCAAAGTTAGGTATTTTAACAACACTATGGGAATCTCTCAATTTTAAATCATTTACTTCTGGCGATTTTTGGATTTTAAGAATCTCATTTTACAAGGAATTGCATTTCGGCATGTATAGAGTTGCCCAAACCGTAAATTTAAAAACAATTTTGCCATGAATTTCAACTTCTAATTTACATTAATTTTTATATGGATTTATCATAGAAATTTTAAAAAAATACTAAAATGTCTCTGGCTGAAATTGGTTGAAATGTATAGGGCAAATACTCTAACACATGCTAGAATACATTTTTAGATCGGATTTTTCTTTCTTTCTTTCTTCCTTCCTTTCTTTCTTTCTTTCTTTCTTTCTTTCTTTATCCCCACGGATACCATATCTCCATACCGACATATATAATACTAATGTATAATAGTGAAAATAAACCTTCCTCTTCCGAAATCGAATGATTGTGAGCGGCGGTTGACGTTGTCATGCGAGGAGGCTGCTCAGATTGGGCGATGACGTCCGAGTAGTGGGTCCATAGATACGTAATCAAGAAATTTTCTAGGCTTACCTTCAACACCTTTTGCCACTTAAAATAATTGTATATACATTACAACTTTATTTTTTATTTAATCTTACGTAATAATTCTCCGGTACACAGTGTCTACGTAAGAAAAAAAATCGAAGATAACACGCCCGAGATTTGCCTTCTTTTTTCTAACCTTAACTCCTAGAAGCCTACCCCCTACCCTTCTCCAGGATACATGAAATTTAAAGGCCCTTATCTCTCCCCCGCTCTCGTAGATGCGGTAGCTATATAACAATTTTACGAGAATTTCCTTATACGTATAAATATCTTATTTTCAACATCATACCGTTATTTACATTTTGATGATTCGAATGGAATATTTGTTCTAATATTATATTATATGGTCAGGCTGCAAATATAAGAGGTCACCGAGCCTAAAATGTCGAAATACAAAAAAACCCTGACTCAAATATTTACAGAAATGCGAATATTCTGACCCTGATCTAATGTAAAGACATGTAGAAGTTGATGGCCATCTTTCTTAGATTCCTTTATCTAGGAAACTACATTATATAGTTGAGCTTTTGCGTTAAAAAAAATGCGTAAAACCTGCTCCAAAGACAGATTGGAAAATAAGACGGTCACCATTCCTTGCGTGGCACCGAAAATCTCATGAGCCAGAGCTGAAATATTTGTGAAAAGTTTCTGTTCTTTAGTGGTCGCGGAATCCGCCATCTCATTAACCTTTGATATATAAAAAAAAATTTAATTATTCTCCTTTTTTCATCTAAAGTTGTTTAAAGGATAATTAACATCTCTCAATTAAAGATGAAAGAAAAATGATTTTTCCTTTAGGAAAATAAAACACAAATAAAAATGGTTTTCTTTTCATTCTTATTTAATTACTTTTCGTATACAAACAATTACTTGTGGAAAAATAAGGTCTTACTAATATTTCATTACAAATTTTTTCATTTAAATCATTTAAGATATTACTCCTTTTTTTTAAAAAAAATTAAGCTTATTTTTAAAAAAAACAATAGTATGTTTTTTGTGTGTTTTTTTCATTTTTTTTTGTTTTTTATTTTACATTCCTAATCTTAATACCTTATTTTTTTATTGGTATTTAGAAAGAACACATGGATACCTTATCCTTTATTCATTGCTCTCATCATTCACTTCTTCCAGCTGTTTGAATTTTTATTTCTTACATGTTTCCAGGATGCAAAAAAATGTAAAAGGTTTGGGTTCGGTTCAGGAATTTTGCATAAAGGCTCAAGTTCAAAAAATTAAAAACTTTTTATGAAGCATTCATTCATATATATATCGGAGACCTGCGGAGGTATCATTCGCACCCCGGCCTGAATTTTAATTAAAATTTTTTATAGATAACAAATGACGATTTAAAATATTCGGCTTGGCCCGGGTATTTTTTTAAAAAAAATTTAAACCCGGCCCGGCTCGATACTATCCGGTCCCTGTATCCGCCGGAATTAGAACCGCCCGAATACAGCTGGGTAAATAATTTTAATATTTTTTTTATGATAAATTTAGGGATAAGTTTAATCTTGGAAAGGCCTCTCCCGACCGAAACATATGTTGCTAGGATAGACAGGGTTTGAGATTAGGTTTTCCTAACTTTTCTTCCTTCTCAATATATTCCAAGAATAATGGAGATCTTTCGTAATTCTTTTTCATTCCGAAAAATTCAAAAATTTTCCTCAGGACCAGGATAATCTATTTGGTTTTGAACCAATCGAAAGGAAGGGGAATTGTTAATCGTAAAACATTCATTATCACGTGATTCAATTATACGCCAATTTTGTATGAGATGTTTTCTAGCTCATGTTTGAGATGTCGACTTAGACACATAGAATTCGACATATCTTTATCTTCGATACTATGGATGATCAGTTTATTGAAGTTGTAAAGGTTTGGTTACCTCTTTTAATTTATCGGTTGTTCAGGTTAATTAGAAAATATTGAATTATGCAAGTTCTAGAGGTTCGGTTTGACACTCTTACCTATATTTTCTTCTTATTATTTTATTTTTTGCAAAGATGTTCAAATTGTTTCATTTAAGACAGCTATCCCGATAGTGGCTTTCATGACAAAATTTTAATGATAATACAAATCTTACCTATTTTATTTGGGGTGGGGGGGGGGGCTAGTACGCTCTCTAATTCCAGTTATAGCCCCCCGCTGCCTCAATCTTCTTCGATTTTATATTTTATTTCCTTCCTCATCTATTTCACTTATAATAACTACTAAATTTCAAATAGCTAATTTCATTTTTAAACATTCGTGATGAAAGAATCTAAGCCGCTTCCCGATGTGGAACTAGCCGGAACGGAATCGCGATGCGCGGTAAGATTGGAATATTTCCGCGGAATGGTCAAAATTTTGGCGGGGAGAAGTACGGTCTTGTTAGCATCGTTACTCGAGCAGTTCGATTTGCAGAGAATACTGGCACCATCTTCAGCACGATCTGCAAAGGGATATTTTATCAAAAACATTGTCATATAGATACTGAAAATATTTATGTGGCACTTTCTTAATGTAAGTAAATTGATGGCTTATCCACCTAGGTATATACGTAATTTTTACACAATAACGAAAATGAAATGACTTGTGGAGGAATAGCTCGACAAAGTGATACGCTTCATCGTGACGTTCAACGCGGCCTCGTGGGCTTGCTTATACGACGTAGTATCGACGCCTTTCGAACTTCCGGTAGTCGAAAGCCAATTCCATCTCGAGGGAACGGAATTCAAATCGGAAGTCAAGTTCCCAGAGCCATATTTGGCGGTTAAATTATGTGTGGCGTCTCCCGAATGACTTTCGGAAACGTTCGACATATCCATTTCTAAACCGCTACCCAAATCAGATGGCGTTAAAATGGTGGGAGATTTTGATCTGGTTAATTCAAAATCCAGGCTATCTTTGATGGAATGATCTTTGGTAGAATGTAACATCGAATTAAGAATTAAATGATTGACATCATTATGATTCTTCGGTTACAAATAATAAAATAAAAGTTTTTTTAAAATGGGAGAAACCCATGTGTCGTAAAGGACAAAATTACGAAAAACAAAACCTCACAAATTTAATTTATACATATTAACCTAAAGTTGTTTTCCTGATTTCGGCACCCGAATCAGATTTACCGGAAGTGAGAAATGCTTTAGGCACCAACAGCGTCGGATGTAAATAAATAATTGTCGTCAAGTTCGCTTCATTTTTATGTCCTATTTCTGTACTTTCTATATAAAAAAAATTCAAATTAATTCCTTTTTCTCCTTCCTTCTTTCCTTCTTTCCTTCCTTCCTTCTTTCTTTCCTTATTACCTTCTTTCTTTCTCAGTGACAAGAAGTGATTGTTCAATATTTATGGATTATTAGAAATTAGTTTTTCAAAATTTAACGACAAGTTAAATCCATTGTTTGTTTTTTTTTAAAAAAAGAACAAAAATTTATGTGACATTTTTATCGTTTTTTATTTGGTAAAATAATTTTAAAAAATTCGATTTAAAAATTTGTAATTCATAGAAATTTTTTGTAAAAATTTTATTTTTCTAAAATTCTTACATTTTTTTTTCTCTTTCTTTCTTCTTTTCTTTTATTTCTTCTTTCTTTCTTTCTTTCTTTTTCTTTGTTTCTTTCTCTCCTTCCTTTATATAAATGACGTTATTTAATATTTTTTTTTATATTGTCATTAAATTATCTAAAATGTTTGTAATTCATTATCCGAAAAAATACGTAATGTCATTTATCTAAAATTCTTTAGGGAATGTAGGTATTCTTATATCTGGATTTTACATTTTCTTTTCGTTCCAGCATATTCCTAATCTAATCTCTAGACAATTTCCGGCTGAAAATAAAAACAAAATCAAAAAGCTATAACATTTTACAATATAATAAACTTAAACTGATACAGAATTTTACCCGCAACGACATTCTGGAAAGAATAAGTGAATATGCTGGAATATGTTAGAATCGATAAGAGAATCTCCAAGATTTGGCAGATTTTTTACACTCCGCCATTTTGGAAAGTTTTTTAAAATTAATTATACTTATGAATAGTAAAAAAAATTAAAAAAATTCTTAGGAGAGTTGTAGATATTCTTAAATCTGGAATTTACATTTTTTTTTTCATTCCAGCTATTCCAGCAGCATAATCGGAATATCTTATTTTAAAAAACCATTTCCGGCTGAAAAATAAAAACAAAATCGAAAAAGCTAACATTTTACCAATGACATAGTAATAATACCTAGACTGACGATGCATCCATTAAAAGTGTGCAACAATAAAAACAGCTGGAGAAGCCATTTTTGTTACCCGTAATTCCTATGTCTGACGCGCAGACTTTATCAAAAAGATTGTTCTGATCCTCTAGATAATAAGAAAGCAAGTTATCGATTTAATATTAGTTTTTTTAACACGAACCAAAATGGCGTGTCCACTGATTTGCCATTCAACGACGCTTCCGTCAGCCTAGGTATTATTTTATGTCATCGCGTTTTACGAATATAATTTTTTTTTACCCGTAACGACATTCTGGAAGAAATGAGTGAATATGGCGGAATATGTGAGAATCGATAGTAGAATCCAAGATTCGGCAGATTTTTTGCACTCCGCCATTTTGGGAAGTTTTTTTTATGTTTTTTTTATATTTAAAAAAAAACTAATTGTTTAATTTGTTTAAATAAAACTGTTTTTTATTTTTGTGATTTTACTGAATTAATTATGAATGAAACATATTGATTAAAATTTTTAAAAATTTAATTTAATTTAAAAATTGTCAGAAGATTTTAATTAAATTCTCTTTTTTTTTTTAGAAAATTCCATTTTAGAATTTTAGAAATTCTATTTTAGAATTTTCCAAAAAATTTCTTAAAAAAATTTCTTAAAAAATTTTACAAATGAAAAAAAAAGTTTAATTGTCTTTAATTTTAATTTTTCATTCTTTTTTGTATTTTTTTTTTATAGTTTAATATTGAATTATTTTACTGACCTCAAAACAAATTGAGCACACCTGTCTAATTAGGGCAGATCTATTATTTTTCTTTCCTATTTTGAAATTATTTATCGGTATAATAAATGCGTTTCAAAAAAAATCTCTGTTTTTTTTATCTACTTCCGGAAAAAATGAAGTTTAATGTGCTCTCCTCCTATGGTTAATAGGAATCATGGATACAAATGTCCTCGACAAAAGTAAGGACCAAGAGAAGACACCGGACAAAAATGTCCTAATTTTAGAAATGTAAAAAAAAAAATTAAGTGCTTGAATCTTTTTTAAATTTTGAAAAATTGGGGGTCTTGGAATCCAGGGTAGTCTGGTCCGGGATCTTTTCTAACCACATTACACATCTGCCCGTGATTTTGTTAGAGGCATAAGTAAGTTCTATTCCTTTCAGCTAACCTTTGTTTATTTTTTGTTTTGCAAGTAAATCCAACCAAAATATTTGCCCTCTATACAGAAGTAAACAGATCCTT
Source organism: Gordionus sp. m RMFG-2023 (assembly GCF_954871325.1). NCBI lineage: Eukaryota > Metazoa > Nematomorpha > Gordioida > Chordodea > Parachordodidae > Gordionus > Gordionus sp. m RMFG-2023. The sequence continues at coordinate 982,331 of NC_088775.1, forward strand.
TCGCAGTTGTTTTACAGGTGGATGGATCCTAAGAATTTTTTACTACCGCTAGGAGAGGGGTATAACTGTTTCTAATTCAATATCCGTGTATTTTGTTTCTAAGCGATAATTTCTACCATGTTAGCTGGGGTTTTACATGTAAATAAGAATTACTTGGGAAAGATGGCTGAAAGGCAATAAAATTAGAATCATCTGATTATTTTATTTCCGGGGTGGAGAAGTGGGGGGGGGGGGGTTCCAGCTTGGGACACATTGATGGGCTATGTTTGTTCGTGTTATTTTTAAAAATGCAAATATTTTTATTAGTGGTTAAAAAAATGGGGATCTTAATTATTCATATGATGTTCTCCAATTTTTCACGACAAAGGAATTGAATTCTATTACCATAATTTTTAAAAAGAAAAAAAAGATATAAAGTTTGTATTTTTCTCTAATTATCAACAATATATTATAAAGTTCTTATTTCATAAAGTTCCAGTGCGCATGCGCAATTATAGAATTAGATATATCCCCTCCCCTCCTCTTTCTCCTATAGCAAATGATAAATATGGAGAGAGTTAACGATGATAATGGCTGACAAAATTTGGAAAACATATGTTTCGATGCGTTGATTTAAAAAAAATGTGAGACACGATTCAACTAATAACTGAATCAGCTGTAATAATGCCGAGTTAAATAACTCAACGCTTTAAGATAACTCGTTTACTATAAACGTAGTCGTAGCGTTACTTTCCGCGGGAATAGATGTTGCGCGTTAAATCCTGTTCACTATAAATGGGTCCCTAATAGGTTGCATATCTAGGAATTTTCTATGAAGACGAAAATTTCGAAATGATAAAATTAGGGTGGAAATTTATTTGAATCAATGATAAGTAAAATCGAAGAAAAATATGGTATAAATATTATATACACACGTGTCTAGCATATGGAAGAATAAGGCTAAGGCGATACCAGAAATGCTCTAAGTATGCGTGACAGTATATGATTGACAGTAAGTCAAAAAATCGATCTTTTGAAAAGAATATTATTTCGAAAAAATTTTGGTATTTTTTTCTACTAATTCCAAATAATTTATATAATATTTGTATAGACAATTGAAATATTTAAAATTGTAATATGTAATTGGAAAGTTTAAATTGTAATTAAATTACAATTATATGAAATAATTATCTTTGTCTTTGGTATATATGTAATATTGATAGAAAGAAAGAAAGAAAAAAAGAAAGAAAAAAAAAAAGAAAGAAAGAAAGAAAGAAAGAAAGAAAGAAAGAAAGAAAGAAAGAAAGAAAGAAAGAAAGAAAGAAAGAAAGAAAGAAAGAAAGAAAGAAAGAAAGAAAGAAAAGATTATAAACATTTTTATGAGATTTATTTTGTTGTGAGGGAATTCGTGTAATATATATATATATATATATCGTAAAATATTGTGACTTATCTTCAAAAAAATAGTTAAATCAATAAAAAAATAGTTAAATCAATAAAAAAATATTAATCCAGGATGTTTAGGGATTTGTCGGATTCGCAGGTCTTCGAGCAACAATCAGGGTATAATGTCCGATTGTCGGTATTAATACATGGTGCCAATAAAAATTCACAGCTGTTTTACCGAATAATATAAAATATAAAAAAAAAGGTAAAATGTTAGAGTATAAAATTATTCATTCATTTATTCATTCTGGTAGGTTCGATTTTATCTCACCGAGCGGCTGCAAAAGTGTCACACGTGACTAGGAAATATTTCTAGGCTAATCACGTGACAAATAAATAAATATAATTAATACTAATTTTTTTGCTAGATATCACAAGGGCTGAAAATCGCCTGTCGATTTCAAATGTCGCAAAGGCTTGACCTAGTAATGATAACGAGCCCACTAATAATCACGTGACCACCTAGTCGGCTAAAAACATTATTCTAGATGGATTCGTTTAGCAGAATATTGAGAATCCCTCAACCGACTAGGACACCGACGCTACTCGAAACAAAAAAATTTTTTTGTGTATAAGGAATAAAATTACGATAATATTCTAATACTTTAAGAGGCACATTTTAAAAAAAAAGTCAATAGAGTTCAACACTATACATATAAATACTTAATTGTTTGAGATTTAGTTAGATAATTCCGATATCTTAGCGCCAAAACCAACTAGGAATCGATATTATAGGAGGCCAAGAAGTGCAAGCCATGCTGCCAGAATTATCCTTAAACTTGATATATTCATAAACCACAACATTGTAATTAAGAGTTTTTCAAATATCCAGAATTATTCGATTACATGAAATACAAGCTATTGAACACCATTAATACTCTATAGTAAAAAAAAATACAGGTTATTATCAGAGCTGGGACTTCTGTACAACAATTCTCTAGGATATAAAGATCAATTTTGATCTTAAAACCTGAATGTTTTGGTATTTGGATTAAGTTACGTTTTTCAAGCCCTATAAACAAAATGAATAAAGTCCTTGATATTTTAATCTTTACTTAGTTTTAACAGCTATATCTATCAATAGATATAAATTTAGTAATTTATATATAATTATATACAATTCTCTTTCATATGACATAGAAAATCATAATATTAAAATTTATAAATGTTTAAACATCAAACAAGTCTCGTGATTTTAAAGAAAAATATTTGCTATAATGTGATTACCCCCAAAAAATATATTTCTAGCAGTGTGACTTAGTAAATGATTTATTTGCTCTGGTTGGTTCAGGCGATATATCCTAGTAGTGCGACTTTTGCAGGCGCACAACAATGAGATTTATTCATTCATTAGGCTGAAAAAAAAATTTATCTCAATTTTGAGGATATTTTAAAATTTAAAAAATATTTTAAGAAGCATCAAATAAATCTAATTTGTGATAAAAAAAAGAAAAAAAATTTGCTATATTTAGTATAGTTATTTATTATGTGGTTAACCCCAAGAAATATATTTCTAGCAGTGCGACTTCATCAGTAAATGATTTTTGCTATGGTTGGCGATATTTCCTAACTGTTACGACTTTTGCAGGCGTAACAATAAATGAGATTTATTCATTCATTAGGGCTGGAGAAAAAAAAATTTATCTCAATTCAGAGGATATTTTAAATTATACAGGTCTCTAACATTTTATTTACAGCTGCTATCTGTGAATTGGTTCACGCGGAAGGATCCATAAAACACTAATTTTTCGACTAAATTTTATAAAATGTTTCGTGAAGTTTACTCTTTGCAATCCGTTTGCATGAATCCATCTTCTGCCGTGCAAGAACATTCCATACAAATGTCGTGAGGCGATTTCCACATTTCGCCGGGGTTGAAAGAATCCTTGAGCTCTAAGAAATACAGCGAACATTTACCTAAATCATGAAAAAAATTCATTTTTTATTTTGGAATTTAAAAAGTATTACAGATACTTGTCTCAGAGAACTGCCGAGAGATACTATTTGTACGGCCCGGCCCAGACCGGTTTTTAATTAAGAAAAATTTCAGGCCCGGCACGGATGTTTTTAAAATATTGTTTATATATTTTTGATTTTTACAGCAAAAATGGCGATTTCAAATATTTGGTTTTAAAATATACGGTACGGCCCGGATATCGTAAAAAAATTTTCAGGTCCTGCCCGGGCTAAATTTAAAATTAAAATACGACGGGCCAAGCCTGGCTTAGGGTCGGGGCCTGCAGGTCTCTGACTCTCAATAGATGATACAAGATGCAAGAGTAGGTAAATAACCTGGTAAATAAATATTTTGCCAATACTATGTCTTTCATTCTTTCTTTCTTTCTTTCTTAAAATACATATAAGATAAGAGGTTGGAGTTGGTTAGTTAATATGTTAAGTATCAGATATGGAAAGAGGCTCAATGTTGGCAAGGGGTTCTAAAAGTATAATTAGTGTTAAAAAATAAAATAAATTCTGAATGCCATATCTAATCGATATCTCTATAAAGCCATATAGAGGGTAGGTTTAGTATAATTTTTTTTAGATTAATATTATAAGTCTAATATATCATTTATATATTTTACCATTTACCAACCGCGCCTCATGTAGCAACGGTCACATTTATAATTAAAATATATGTGTATATGATTTAGAACACTATTTTACTTTTTTCTTTCTTTCTTTCTTTCTTTCTTTCTTTCTTTCTTTCTTTCTTTCTTTCTTTCTTTCTTTAGCTTATGTTATTTTTTTTCTTCAAAATTAATTTTTTTTCATTTAGGACGCATAGCCTTAAAAAAAACTATATATAATTAAACATTCTATAAATGATTGACGTGATAGATTAATTATTCGATATAAATTAAATAATAACAAAAAAAAATTTGGCTCACCATTGCTAGTTATTTCGAAGTAGGTTTTTCCGCGAACGTAATTGGACGACCATATTATGACACATGTCAATAACAAACTTCTTATGATTAGAAGAGACCGAAAATTCTTTGATTGATACATCTATTTGATTTTGCTCGATATCTTTTTAAAATTTTTTGATAATTAGTAGTTTGGTGTATTGGGTAAAATTAGCTAATTTGGCTAAAGGCGATTGCAGAATTAAATCCTCTGAGCATCGAGGCACAAATTTAATATTCGAGCTTTCTCCCTAACCTGCGCTATATTTTCAAGAACAAACTCCCATAGCAGATGCGATAGTTGTCACGTGGGTTAAAATTCTAAAAAATGATACATTTTATAACTACCTCCTCTCCCCTCTTCAGATTCATCGATAAATAACTCATTTTGCATAGAGTAGTATATTATATTTTCTCACCTCGCTACTAACTCTCAAACGATAAATATTTCTGCCGCTTCTCTAAACGATTCCGTGCTAATGTCGCCAAGCCTATCCCCAAGGAAGATTTAAAAATAGAATACAGGTGTAGGAACCAAATCGATTATAATAGTAAATTAGATTCCAAAAATTATTTTTTAAACTCGTACTTAAGTGCAATCTTATTTTTGTTGTGGATCTATTTGAATGGTTCGATCGATAATCAAATATATGGTATAACAGTAATTACTCAAATTTGTTAAATAATTGAAACTAATATAAATAAATTAACCCATCAATATTTAATGCTTGTTAAAAATTTTAAAATAGAAGATATCATGCCCCCCCCCTTATCTCTCCTACCATCACTAGATGTAGAGGTTTGACTCAAATACATTAGAGTCCTCTGCATATATTTTTACGAATCTCTTTCCCATGTTCCCATATTTAAGGCCTCATCTATCTCCTATATACCTGTAAAAAAATTTTTTGACCTCTTCAGCTCTGCCGGGAATGTCTGTTATGACCTCTGCCCTTATTTGTATCTTCCATTTCATCGTACTATCTAACTCTTTTCATCTACTCTCTACTTATCTACAAAATTATTAATCGATATCTCTTGTTCTACATTATAGCCATTCGATATATAATTTTTACTACCTTACCAGTTCTCAGCGACTCGCATGGTGAATTGTCACGTGATGTTGAATTCTGTAGGATTATGCTTATCAGCGCCATTCCCTCCGGAACTGATAAGTGAATGTTATATTTATTTCCTGTTTTTTTTGTCTGATTGAATGAAATATCAGAAATATAAAATGAAAAAAAAATTAGTTGGAAAATAATTTACTATTATTAACTTTCTCATATTTTGTAATAAATGGAATAATATACTTAAACGTACAAAATTTTTCAAAGTTCAGGACTAAGTCTAAAAAAATATTTTGCCACAGGTCTAAAGGCAGCTTCTGGCTAAAAAAAACTACGTTGCAAGGTTCTAATATGATCCTCATTTCTATACAAAAAACAAGCCACTTTTAATGGTAATCTAATTTTCTCTTTGCGGAAAATCATATATTGTAATTTGAGCATATCTCTGACATGTTGGCATCCTCTACATTTTTCTAAACAAAACCCTAAAAGTTTTGCATTTCTAATATTTTTTTTACCCCACTTCTAAAATTAATCTCACTTTCTTTCCTAGGGGAATAGTTTTCTTAGCCAAATGTGATGTAAGGTTACAATTTCAATATTATCACCTGTAATATTATAGGTCACTCGCCTCTCCAGTTCATTAACAACCCTACTTTATTCTACCCATGAAATTTAAGTCATCTGTTTACTCTTTGATCATCTCCTGATCTGATGATCATGCCTTTCTTTTCTTCTATATTGTGCCTTACAGCAAAAGTTTCCTTTCAATCTTCATAATCGTACTTAGCTCTTCTCTCAAGGGTTTAGGTAAACAATCATAATAATATTATGAACCTTAAACACCTCTTCTGTCAAATCAAAAAACTCAGCTCAGCCCTCCTGAAACTGTATACAAATTTATTCAATTATAAAATGGATAATAACTAATGTTTATGGTTAGGTCCTGAGGTTCTAACCCCCTGATATTTTAATGACGCAATTTCTCATTAGATACCTTAATACTTATGAACAAATTCCCAAGCTTAGTTTTATTTCCAGTGGCATCGTATTAATATAGGCTTCAGATAAATATTAAGTAAAGAATTCATAATGATTTTGAACCAAAAATATTTAAAATTAACCTGTAACGTCAAATGATATGTTAGAATTGAATTACCGGTTGAATAAATCCGGGTATTATTTTTGAAAGAAGTTGAAAACTAAAAATTATTTTAAAATATTTTCGATCAATTGAGAGAGAGTAATTGGAAAAGAAGATAAAAAAATTTACTGGGAAAATATTAAACTTTGCATTTTAAAAACTTTAATTAATTTTAAAACTTTATATTTAAAAAAAAAAAAACTTAAACTTTGTATTTAAAACATTAAATTTGTATTTAAAACTGTATTGAAACAATAGATAGAATACAAAAAAAAAAATTAATTTAGTAACAATCAATCTCCTAGTTTTTTGTATTCTCATTATTAATTTTTTGGCTTAGTTACAAGTAAACGTGATAAGAAAACAAGTTTGGCGATCTTAACATAAATAAATCATGCAAATCCCATTGGAAATGACTATGCCACTGACAACATCTGTTTAACGTCAATCTACAAATAATAATAATATTCAATTAATAAACTATATTATAGGACAGATATAATGGGCTGGTTATAAAAAAAATTTAAAGGTGATATAAAGGAAACAGCTGATTGTAAAATTCATTTGTTTTTGTTTCATAAGATACCTTTCATAATTATATTATTTTATTTTAAATTTCAAAAAAAAAAAACTCTCCGAATATTTATTGACATGTTGTCAATCTCTTCTTCTTTTAATTATAATAATACTAAGCAAATAGATGGCATTAATGCAACTCAAAAACTGCGAATTCAATTTAAAATTTAATCTTAAACAGCATTCATGATTTATGAAAATAAACTTATTTCATTGTTTTTTAAAAATGTTTTTTTGGTTAGGGTCCACTAGATCGTATGAACATTTGTGAAAAAACGTCAAATGACCAAAAATGGCCACAAATATATTTGAAGCGATTATAAAATTGTATAATTTTGAAACGTTGTTACAGATTTGGCAAATAAATAAAAAAATGCTTTTTATTTTAAATTAAATTTAAATGGCTAAATTGTAATTAATATTTATATTAATACAAGAACAGTATATATTAAAAAATAAATAGCAGATAATTTACAATATTTTAGCAAACTCTTAATGCTCTAGATCCATTAATATATAATAGACAGCACAATTGTATTATAAATATATCTTTGATATAACATCATTAAAATTTATATGAAATATCTCATAATAAAATTTTTAATTAATATATAAAAATGCAATCTCTTTTTTTTGCATGATAATGTATAAATTGAATTAAATTTTTGTTAGAATAGATAATATTATTGTTGTATTTTGATTTGATCAAACTATATTGAACCATTTGATTATTAGAATTTGTATAATAGCTTTGTTTAAAAATGATATAAATAGCAGATAATTTACAATATTTTAGCAAACTCTTTATTATAAATATATCTTTGATATAACATTATTAAAATTTATATGAAATATCTCATAATAAAATTTTTAATTAATATATAAAAATGCAATCTCTTTTTTTTTTGCATGATAATGTATAAATTGAATTAAAATTTTGTTAGAATAGATAATATTATTGTTGTATTTTGATTTAATCAAACATATATTGAACCATTTGATTATTAGAATTTGAATAATAGCTTTGTTTATATGCACTCTTTGTTTTGCCTAGTTTTCTAAAAAAATTAATTATTATATGCAAATTAAATAATATATACTTTACAATTTTCTTATTGATAATTGTTGCGATTTAGCTTTAATCTCTTGGATTTTCATAATTATCTTGGGAACAAACTATTTTGGGAACGAACTATTGCAAATTGGCTTTTTTTTGGGAACGAACTATTGCAATACGACAAAAAACCTATTTCCTAAATTTTCATACGAATTAGAGGGACGATACCGTTTTTTTTAAAACTCCTATACTTATGTTTTTTTTGAACAAGTGTTACCTTTTATATTTAAATCTGTTTAGCTAACTCTAACTAGAGTTGATAAATTAACTAACTTTGACTATTTTCATTTCTCTTGTGGTCTAGTCAAGCTTTTAGCCTAAAAAACTAAATCAAGCCTTTAAGTTGAGTCCTCAACTTCAAGATCGATTCTAATATTTTTGGATAAATACCTAGCTACTACGCTGTTTTATAGTTGACACACGTTGGGAAATTTAACAATACTAGCTAGCTCAATCATAAAAATTTATTTTATTTCGTTTTTCGTTCATTAGGTAAAGTGCGATCTCTCATAAATTAATTAAACAGTTAAAATGCTAAAAATCTTATAAATATATAAATAGTAAATTCACATAAAAAAAGTTATAGATTTTAAGATATTATTATTTAAAAAAAGTGTGAACACAATGAAAATTCCTATAAAACAATTTGCCCTAAACTGGATAGTAAAACTTTTAATGGACAATGCTAGATTTTTTCGTAAAAATTTTAAGGTTTCAGAGCCACTCCTTTGATTTTAAAAGAGGGCCTGAGCAAGTTGGGCTAAATATATAGGGCGGACACTTAAGCAAAGATTCTTAAAGGTCAGAAACGGATCGAGTTTTGCGGATATCTGGTAAGGAACGAATAGTAGGAAGATAAAGGAAGAAAAGCGACTTACTATACTTACTGTTTAAAGAACATGACACATTAACTAATAGAGCCCTCAGTCCAAATATTAACAGAACTAGAAAAATATCCAGAGAAGATTATAAAAAATAAAGTTTTCTTTCTTTCTTTCTTTCTTTCTTTCTTTCTTTCTTTCTTTCTTTCTTTCTTTCTTTCTTTCTTTCTTTCTTTCTTTCTTTCTTTCTTTCTTTCTTTCTTTCTTTCTTTCTTTCTTTCTTTCTTTCTTTGTTTACACTAGTTAAATAACTTTGAGATTGTGGACCCATTTATCTTTTACAATCAAATCATGAGTCGAGTTACAATATTCGAATATTTTATGAGTAAGGAGATAGGGGCAGATATGACTTTTAGAGATTTTGGGGAGGTAACGGTTCAAAATGGAGGAGGTTTATTCGTCAGCTGTATGTTTTTATATTCTCAATTCTTCTCTAGCTACTATATTTGTAGTTATTTAAACGAATTTGTATTATATGCTCTTACTGCGTATATGTAATATTATTTATTTTAATTTTATGGAAGAATTTATTATTCACAAGGAAAATATATACTTTTTGAAATTTTTTTTATAAAAAAATAAATATATTTTATGACTTTTTCACTTAGGTTTCAGTTTCATAACTTTATGTAAAATGTAAGATACTTAGAAAAATATTTATTTATGTTTTTTTTTGGTTCATCACACTACACATGGAATTTATTTCAGGGCTCTAATTTAAGTAATTTAGACATTTTTTTTTAATATCATAGGAATTTCCTTATTATCATTAGAAATATTATAATTTTAATATGGGTATTTAATAATCGGTATAATGACAAATTTTTACCACTACTCAAGACAACTAGGTCTAGTTCATCTTTAGAGGAATGGGAAAATATAAATAACTCGTTAATTATTATAAAAACCACTTTTATGATGATAATACTATATATTATTTCATGTATGACGTTCTTTTTAAATTGTTGAGATCATCATAGTGTTTATGATATTATTTTTTTAAATATTACGATTATTACTAAATTAATTTTGATTTTATTCTTCTAAACTATTTGAATATAATATTTTTAAATACAAAATTAAAGTTTTAAATATAAAGTTTTAAATTAATTAAAGTTTTAAATTTTCATTCTCTATTGCTAAAAAATGTTTTAAAATTATTTAAAGTTTTCAACTTCTATTTAAAAAAATATATTATTCCTGTATTCATTCAAAAAAGGAGATACTAGTAATTTTATTCTATCAGATCGTTTGAGGATACAGGTTAATCTAAATTATTTTGGCTTAAAATATGTGAATCTTTTACAAAAAAAACAATATTTGTCTGATGGCTTAAATATTTTCTTAGACACTGGGAAATGAATCTAAGTTTGGGGAAGTTTAAGATCCTCTAACATTCAATTGTGTCAATTAAAATATCAGGGGTTAAGATCTCAGTTCCTACCCTTAACCATACCCTTTAGTCTTTTTCATTTTATGTAAATCTTGGTTAGTGGGGGGAGGGAGGAGGAGGTTGAATTTTACTGGAGGGAAGTCTAAGGTTAAAGTTTATACCTTAAATCACTGAGAGAGAAATAAATCTTGGTAAGATTATGGAGATTGAAAGGAAATGTTTGCTGCTGCACAGGGAAGAGAAGAGAGACTTGATTATTGGATCAGAAGATGATTAAAGAGGAGACAGATAACTAAGAATGTTAAGGACAGAAGAAAGTATTGCTAAGTGATATTACTCGAGAATTGTAACTGCTTAGAATATGATTCCCTAAGGAAATAAAAATAGTTTTTAAGGAAGTGGGGGGGGGGGGGTGTAAAATGTTCTAAAATGGGAACGATATAATAAATTAAAATATAAAACGTGGTTCCTCGGCAGTGAAAAAAAATTAGTAGAGCGCATCAACCAGTTGAATATAATATGAGGGTAGGGAGTGAAGTGGCATGCTCTGAGTATAGAAATGAAGATCATATTAGAGGCATGGAACCAAATATTTGTCCGAAATTGCTTATGACACCACGTGGTAAATTTTTTTCTAAAGACTAAACCCGAATTCAGTATAAGCTTATAGGGAAGAAATCTTAAACTCATAATATAACAGCTGGGAAACAGGCTAACCCTATAGGATTCTACATGATTATGACGAATAGATTATGTGAGTCACTGGACTGTAAGGTAGCAAAAATCATATCGAGGGCCATAATATAGAAGCCAAATGATTAAATGTGAAAACTGAGGGGGTAGCATACATCCCCGTAGCGGTGAAGGATTCAAGTCAATTTTTTTTACATATACAGGAGATACATGTATCTATAAAAGTATCTTAAAGGGACCCCGAGTTATTTGCGTTAGGCCTCTACCTATAGCGAGGAGAGAGGGGGAGTGGGTGATAATATCTTAATATTTTCTAATTTTAACCCGCATTAAGGGGAGGGCCTCCTTTGATCGTATTATTTTGATCGTAAAAAGGTCCATTTGGTCCATTTTAGGTCAAAATGGACGATTTTTTCATTCATATGAATTTATATGCACGTAATTTTTCTAATTCTTTATATAAGATTAATGTAGTAATGTATACCTATTAATAAACATATATCAATAGGGTTAGGGTTAGGGTTGCGATTAAATAGACCAATCAGAAAAAAATGGACCAAATTTACGATCAAATGACTTTACGATCAAAGTTAGGCAAATCGCATTAAACAGTGATAATTTTTTTTATCAGGTTTTTTTAAGTAATTACTGAATTAGATTTAAAAATAAATAAAATAGTTTATATCGTTCAACCCAACCAGTTTAAACCCCCTCCACAATCAATAGGATTTATTCTTTTAAGTCGGGAAACGAAAACCTAAATAGAACCTATTGGCGGATTAAAATAAATATAACCCGTACGGTTTTTTAAAACCGTATTCTGGTCGGCTTTCCCTAGAAATTAATTATAGGAGATTGCTTTGATCAAATAAATCATCTAACGTTTCTGATTAAAATATAATCACTTGGAACAGACAAATACTCAAATTCATTTTGAAACGAACGACACTTAAACTAAACGATTGGAACTGGTGACTCTAGCTGAGCGAGAGGGAGGAATAATTAAATTTTATGCATAATCAATAATAGAGTAGAAATCTCTGGTATGTTTCCATTTTTGAAATCTTTAGAGATATGCTTGGAAATTATTGCGAAAGATCACTGGAAGAAAACATATGAAAATTTATCATGAGGATACAGAATAAGTTTTTTATCGAGATGAAACAGTGGGTGGTAAGGAAGGATGGAATCCCTTATTGTTCTCCCAGCTAAAAATCCGCTTCACATCAGCTCACAGTTTTTTTTTTCCAAAAATTAAAAGCTCAATTTGAAGTAAGCATAAAAAATTCTGTCAGCGTCTGAAGATTTGGCCAATAGCTAAATTACAACTAATTATATATATTTTTTTATATAAAATTAAGCTAGAATCAAACGATGATGCCTCGATTACAGAATTTACGGTCCCATCTAATCACCGAGTTGTTTTTGATATGTGTCATCATATGGCCATCCCATCATTACGATGGAGCTACATTATTATTTAGTGACGGTAAGGACTACATCATTTTTTTTTATTATTTCATTCAATGACTTATTCTATGATTTTACTCCTATTCTTAGAATGCATGATTTAATACATTTTTTAATATAAAAAAAATAATTTAATACCATTTTTTCGCGCCGCTTCGGTCCGGAGATTCGAGATAGAAAACCACGCCCTTATTTCGGACCACCCCACAAACTTTACAACTTCTTTCTTTCTTTCTTTCTTTCTAACTTTTTTTTTTAGTTTAGCTTACGTTAAAATTTTATTTTATATATAACATAGTATAAGGAATATTTATGTATATGGTTATTAACCAACTTGCGACTATTGAAAGTGACAACCTGTAACTAGAACACTTACTTAAAATAAAAACGAAAAATTGAATATTTTATGATTTAGATAATTGTACGTTGCCCCTCGGAAGCCATGAGAAAATGAAACCCTTCACAGTATATACAGATGTAAATTGTATCGAATGTAACTGCGTCTATAAAGATTATAAGTTGAAACTGAATTGTTATGGGTAAATCACAAATTTTTTTTATATATATATTCAATAAGTTCAGTGTTGATACATCGAATCAATACCTATTCCATTTTTTAATAAGAATGCATCCTTACAATTTCTAGGAAAACTTGAGATCCCATTTTTAGAAATTATTACTGAATAATAATAATGCACGACTCAAAATATAGTTTAGCTAACTTGGTAATTATTAATCAGTTAGCCTTATTTAAAAACCCGGTCTGAACCTGACCGGAACAGACAACCTCGGTTAAAATTTGAAGCCGGGTCGAGCGAAAACTAACCCCATCCTGTTCGGGCTTAAAATTTTTGCCTTTGCGGACCAATAATACTAACTGAATGAGATGTGTATAGAAATTTGTTATATAAATTGGAGTATTTTCATTTATTTTATTTCAAAATTAGTAAAAAAAAAAAAATATTTTCGATATTATGTTAAGAAGAATTATAATGTTATAATGCAAAAATTTTAATTAATGCCTAATGCAAAAATTTGACAATAAGTGCCATTTAATTTAAAAAAAAAGAGATTTAGTTTCTCTTCCAAATGAACAGGAAGTTCATATCTGTCATCTTTTCTCCATGTATCTTTTTCAATGAAGGACTTTTTATTATTAATATCCAATGATTGACATTTGACAGGTGCAACCAATAGGATGAATATGTTATTGACATATATATATATATAAATGTGAGTATTAACGTTTATTCCCCACGGCAACTCTTAGTGATTTGTAATGGCCAAGCGAGGAGGCCTTAATAACAATAAACGTAAAATCCCAGCATTTGTTATTTTTGTCCCATGGGACGAGTATATATATATCAGATCGGGTAATTCTAGGCTTGGTTAATCTCTTATCTCAAATTGAATTATTTTAATAATAGTCAATGAATATAATAATAGCTAGACTGACGATGAATTCCCTAATAATGCATTTGAAAGTGTCAAATCAGCTGGACCCGCCATTCTGGAATCAACTATAAAAAAATCATGTTGAAAACTTGTATTAAATTGATAACTTGATTCCTTATTATCTCGATGATCAGGCTTGGCTTTAATAAAGTTTGCGTTAGACATATGCAAAAAATTGGTCTCTCGTTAAAAATTTTAATAACTATATGAGTAACCAAAATAGCGTTCCCAACAGTGTTTTTTATTGATGTACATTTTAATGAATGCATCGTCAGTCTAGATTTATATGTCATTGATAATAGTTATCATAGTTCTTTAGAGAAATATCTTACTAATCCCCCCCCACCCCCACATCCCTTTATTTATAGGGTTAAGAATTCCTCTTATAGTCTGTTTGCTGCGTATTTAAATTCGGCGTCCATCAGAAACGATCCTATTGATTTTTGCCTGTTAGGCCCCAACCAGTCATGTCCATAAAAATGACCTGAGGCTGGTAAGTATCTCACCACACAGTCGTTGATCGAATGTTGATATTCAATCTTAAAACTATTGCTAATTGATTGTGGGATAATTATTTCTCAACTGTCGATCAGGTAGAAACAGCGATATTGCATAGCAAATCTTAGATGTGTTTGACTATAATAAAAATGAGTTCTCGTACTGATGGATGATCATATAAATCCAGTCTACTGAATTCTAGAAAATTGGAATTTGTAGATAGTCTGGTATAAAATTATGTTAAAAATATCTTCCAAGATGTATTTCATTTTATTTTGTAATTTTGTGAGAATGTCTGGATATAAGGATACAAGCGATCACTTCGATCAATGAAGAATTTTGGGAATATTTAGAAAGTTTTTTATAGGCGGTAATGTGGCAAGAATTTAAGGATATTTAGCTTAGATGTGAGATAATTGATATTTCTTTAGAGAATCGCCTTGATGAAATCCCTGGCTGATATTGATATTGTTCCATCTTTTGTATGTAGTTAGAGGATTCTAGATATTTTTCTGAAAGTCTCTGAATTAAAATGTTAAGGTGTAATCGATCGAAAGCATTTGTTTTTATTAAGTTTGAAGATGAATTCAGCCTTCATGGTTTGCAGTTGCTCAGACTCTTTTAATTGTAATAGCAGGTATGATCTGGAATTCTATACATTTAATAGTCACAAAGAAATATGAACCTAATGCCATCTATTCCCCGTTATCATTACTAGGCCAGCTGACGATATTTCCAAGCCACGCGATTCTTCAATCTTGGCGATATTTAGATATTAGATGTTTTTGGGCAATATTTCTTTGTTTGAATACGGTATTTTTGCAGCTGTGCAATATTTTATTAACAAATTATGTGCGATATATACAGATATAATTATGTTAGCCATGCAATATTTTTTATAGACATGCGACATTTTTTATTTCGTCCAGACGATGATTTGCAAGAAATAATTTTTTACGTAGTTTTATCTAAAGGAATATTTCTCAATCATCCGATTCTTGCACTCTGGTTATAGATCGGCCGGCCCTACCAGAAATGAGTGATAAATAATTTTTTATTGTACAAAATATTTTTTTCTTTTTATATTTTGAAACAATGATTACAGCTGTAAAGGTGACGGTTATGAGATTTGTAATGATGGGTTTTTACCGGATTGTTGTTGTAAACCAAATATAACCACACGTAACCCACGAAAACCATATCCCAAAAATTTACCTACTTATTTATTTGAAAAGAAAAATTAAAAATAAATATTATCGAATATATGTAATAGCCGTAATCAAGAAATGAAACCTTTTCGTGTAATGTTATTTTCATTTTTTTACTTTTTTCTATCATCTTAATGTTAATTTTATTATTTGTAGGGACTTTCCCATCATCTTAATGTTAATATTATTTATTATATACTCTTTCCTATCATCTTAATCTTATTTTTATTTTTTGAATCAACTTTCCTATCATCTTAATGTTAATTTTTTTTGTACCAACTTTTCTATCACCTTATTGTTATTTTTTATTTTTATCTTAAATTTTGTAATACAATTTTTCTTGTGTATGAAACTATATATTTTTTTATTGGAAGCTCCATGCTTGTGAAAAAATTTTCAAAATTATTATCGGTTTGGCCAGACTAGTAATATTATTTATAACATATAATATTGATATAGGTATGAAGTAAAAGCTTTAAATATATTTTGACTCAAAACATAGCATATAAACTTAGTTTTAATGGATTGGATCTGACCTGAAGGTGTGAGGGTATTTTCAAATAACAGGTAAACAACTATCATAAGATTAAGGAGAAAATTCTCATTCCCCGTTATTTTATGACGGGCTCAGAAATACTGACTATAGGGTGCTCTGGTACTCTTAATAATATATTTTTTACATTTTGCCCATCTTGAAAGAAGGGTCAACATGATAGACGAATAGGGAATTAAGAATAACTTATGAGGAGTAGTGATTCACAAATTTACCTCTTTTTCTCCTAAATTTTAATATTTTTTATATAATATCTTCTGTCTAGAATTGGAGTGCTCCACTTGCGCAAATGTTTTTTAAAATGAGAAAATACAACATTAAAGTTTAAAATCAAATATAGGAAAAACATATCGATCAATTTAATTAAAAATTTCATAAATAATTTACCATATTGTTACTTAATTATTGCCTAAAAAATTTTTGCTCAAAAAATTTTAATATAAAATTTATTTGATAAAATCAAAATGCAAGTGAAGTAAATGTAACACTTTAAGACTTATTTTTGATGTTCAAAATGCCATTTACATTTTTTTTTATTAAATTTAATATATTCAAAATAATAACTTCAAATCATTGAAATTAACACTATATATAAATTTTTCCTAATTAATTCAGTAATAATGATCTTTAACAGGAATTTGTGATAATTCAACACACATTTTTTAAAATATAAATCATAAGATATTTTATAATTGAGACTTTCTGCCACTAATGTGAATAGACTCTTGGAATAGTGTTTATGTATTTTTATATGAAGACTCAACCTCAAATCTTGGTAATGTTATAACATTTTTAAGGTCAAATGATATGACTAAAATTTTATTTGATTTAGCTATAATTCTATCCTTCCAAATATTAGTTTCAAGATAATCTTCATGGTGTTTATTGTAATTACAAATATTTGGTTCATTCATATATTCTTTATTAATTAAATGTCGTTTGCATTTATCACATCTATCTTTAAACTGGATTGGCAAGTCCAATATTAAAATTTTATTAAATATTATTGTGTAATAATGAGTTTTAGCAGAATTCTTGATAATTCATCATATTTTTTATATATATCATATAAAGTGAGTTCCTACAAAATATTGAAAGTAAATATAATAAAATTATTTAAAATGAAATATCATTTTTTCATATATTTGAGCTGAAAATAAAAAATTAACATTATTATCTTATCAAAAAAAGGTATCAACTTTTCATTATAATAAAAAGGTTGATAAAAATGATTCAAGCAAGCCTGAAGTCATAACATTTTATAATATGAGTAAAGGTAGGTTAGATATGGTGTATAATGACAAAAAATGACACAATTTTTGAAGATCTTACACACTTCTAACAATAATATTAATTTTCATATAATATAACAAACACAAAAATATCCACTAAAATGAGTAATTTCATATATAAAATTCTTAATGAAACTTGTAAAGCCATATTTAGAAGTGCAACAATCAGATTTTCCTGACCTTTGAAGAAATTTGTATGCAATATATTAAGAAAAGTTCAAAATAGTAAAAAGATGAGGAAACGAAATTTATTTTTCAAATATAGGGAAAAAAAGGTATTGTTTGGAGCATAGAAATGCTAATTTGGTATTCCAATGTCCTATATATAATTTTTTATGTTTGAATATATTAGTGTAAATCTTGTTTTATATTGAAGAATAAATATCAAAATTTATTAATTATAATAAATAATTTTATAAACAATTATTAATAAAAATTTACATTGACATTAAAATTTATAAGGATAGATATGAATTTACGATTCAATACGGAATATAAAAAAATTAAAAAGGATAGGCCATGCATATGAAGCAAAAAATTACATCGTTATATGCAAACAAATATTGACAGTGGTATAACTCAGGGGCGTCGCTAGCCTTTACAATATCAGGGGGCTCAACTAAAAAAAAAATTATGGGGGGCTTAGCCCCCATACCGATAAATTTGCGGGCCTTCAACCCGCTTTTGCCCGGCCTTCTGCCGGGTTTTATATAAATATATTATACTTTTTTAAAATTTGTTAACTCTGAACAATTATTCTGAATTTCATATTTTGTCATTTATTATATTATGCATACAAAATAAATTAGCATATAAATAATTAAAACAATATAAGACATTTCTAAAAATATTAATTTTTAATACAAAATCTATTTATTACAGTATAAAATATTTTCGATTGCCTATTTAAAAAAATTTTGCGTCTAAAGAATTAAAAGTGATAAAAAAGGTTAATTAATTCATACATATGCCTCAATTGATAATGATTTTTAAAACTACATATTATAAAATTAGTAACTTACATTGATAAAAGGTCATGAAACTAATTTAACACTCTGTTACCATTTATAAACAATGTTTTATAGAATGAACTAATAAGGAAAAATTTATAGGCCTAACCAAATCAACAATTCTTGGAGAAGAGAATATAAACGACCAATCCAAATCATCAAACTATATGGTGGTTAGAGCTTCCTCTTAAATGACATGATAGAAGCTAGATAAGTAATCGAGAAAAAAATTGTGAGATATTAAATTTCTAAAAGACTATATTCCATTTTTAATGATATATAAATAACTACACAGTTGACCATTATTGCTTATCTAAAATATGCAATCATACGCTCTCAGCAGCTATAATAATCTTAAATTACATAGCCACACAAATAATAGATGCTGGTTAATTGCAGTCATAGCCATGACACTCACTATATTAACTTATATCAGAATTTATTATGCTAGATAAATTGTTAAAACAAAAACACTAAAAATCTTTAGAAGAAATTATGCGAATGTAGTGAAGCCTTAAGTCATTTACAAGGCAGGGATGCCATATTAGAAATGAAACATTTTGTAACTATAAAATAAGAACTAGAGTGATATCATGAAAGCAATTAAGATTTTATATATTATTGTCGCACCACCTCTAGTTGGTATATTATATCTTAAAATAGTAGTGGTTTGTAATAATATAAAAAATATACTAGTATTAAAAATTTAACTCAAAACTGTTTTTCAAATGAGAAAAAAATCGCTTTCCTCATGTAAAAAAGAGAAGAAAAGTTATCTAATTTATTACATCCATTCTGGGATAAATTATAAGATGTTAAATTTTACAAATATTTCTAATAATAAGATGGCGTTAAATATTTAAAAGTAATTTATTACTTATTTATTATCAAAAATATTTATTAGTAAAATTTATTAAAATATTAACTGTAATATTTTATATAACTGTCAAATACGTCTGTAAAAGTGGTATTTAACCTAATATTTTAGAATCAATTATATCTTATAGATGATTAGAAACTATATGTTTACTTACTTATTATAAATAAATCTCTTATACTTATTTGGATTTGGACCTTGAGAATAATTTTAAGAAGAGGCATGGTAATTAAAAAATATCAATAATATAGTTGATTAGTGAATTTGAACTCGGCTAATTACAATATTAAATTTGTTAATTTTCAATTGATATTTATTTAATTTATAATAATTTAAATAATAAAAGCCAATAAAGCTTCAACTGTTAATGCTAAATTAATACATAGTGAGTGATATTAATATTCTATTTTTAACATAAAATTTGATTGCAAGCTTACATAGTGAAAATATAATTTATAAGAATTAATCTAATCTAATAATTAAAATAGTATTCATTTAAAAATAATTAAGATAGACTTATTAATTTTTAAATTATAAAATTAAATCTATATATTACTCATAAGAATTATAAAATAAATCATTCATGGACATTAAAAAAATTTATTTGAGTTCAGGATTTTAAGGAGCCATTAAAAAAAAAAATTTTGCTTCAGGGGGCT
Organism: Gordionus sp. m RMFG-2023; assembly: GCF_954871325.1. Taxonomy (NCBI): domain Eukaryota; kingdom Metazoa; phylum Nematomorpha; class Gordioida; order Chordodea; family Parachordodidae; genus Gordionus; species Gordionus sp. m RMFG-2023. Next base: position 1,002,561 of record NC_088775.1, read on the forward strand.
ATTCAAATTTTTAAGGGGGCTCGAGCCCCTGCTCTCCCTTCCCCCCCCCTTGCGTCGCCACTGCTATAACTTTGGCAAAAATTAATCTTTTTTTATTCTAGTTTTTATCTTTATATATATATATTGGGAGAAAAAATAAGTTACAATACACTTCTAACTCAAAAACTTTAATGCCGGGTGGAGCACTCCAATTCTAAACCGACGATATATTAAATAAAGTAATTTAGAATCCATATACACAATTTCTAGAATTTTGTTTAGATCTTCTCAGCTAAAATCCTTACAATATTCATTATAATGAGTATACGGCGAATTCCATGACAAATCATCATGTGTGAGTTTCTTGAGTTTCAACCCGACACACTCGGAATTTTCTAGAAATATTTTTTTTACTAGTTAAGCATATTATTAATATAACTAAGAAGAGAAGAAAAAAATTGATCTCTACGGGTTCATAATCTCAGGTTAGTCTTTATAACTTTTTAAGAATTATTTCAGGGCTAATTTGAGTGATAGACATTTTTTTTTATATTATAAGATTTCTTATTATTATTATAAATATGAAGTTTTGATCATGGGCATTTTGAAAACTATGTTCCTTGACAACTAGTTCTAGTTCATTCTCTTAGAGGAATTGAACTTTCAGTAAACCATCTATTCTTATAAATAACTACTTAATTATTATATGGACCTTTTAATAATAGATAATATTATATTTTTATTCATGTATTGTATGACGTTTTTTTGATAAATGTTACAAACATCATCGCGTTTATTGTATTCAATGAGATTTTAACGATTGTAACTAAATTATTGCTTTTATCTTCTAAATTACTTATATAAAGTTTTATATATAAAGTTTTTAATTATTTAAAGTTTTAAATTTTCCTAATTATTTTTCTTCCCCTCAATTATTCTAAATAGATAAAATGTTTTAAAATTAATTAAAGTTTTCAACTTTTATTTAAATAATATTATTCATGTATTCATTCAAAATTAAATTAAGTGAAAGGAGATATCAATAATTTTGTTACATCATATCGTTGGACCATTACAGGTTATTTTAAATATTTTTGATTTAAAATATGTGAATTTTTTATAAAAAAAACAATATTTATCTGATGGTTTAAATATTTTTTATACACTGGGAAATTAAACATAGATTGGTGAAGTTCTTATATGATTCAGATCCTCTTATCAGGGGTTAGGATCTCAGTTTTACCCTTCATTATACCCTTTAGTCAGTTTTCATTTTATAATTGAATCATTTTACATAAAATCTCGGTAGAGTGGGGTGAGTGTGCTGTACTGGAGGAAAGTCTAAGGTTCACAGTATTGTTAAAGTTTATACCTAAATCCTTGAGAGTAGAAAAAGTAAGGTAAATATTATGAAGATTGATAGGAAATGTTTGCTGCTGCACAACAGGGAAGATAAGAGAGACATGTTTATCGGACCGGAAGTGATTAAAGAGGGAACAGATAACTATTTTGTGGACAGATGAAAGTAGGATTGTACATAAATTGTAAAGGCGAAAGTCTTATAGAATTGCTAAGTGATATTACTCGAAAATTGTAACAGCTTAGAATATGATTTCCTAAGGAAGTGAAAAGAGATAAATGTCAAGTCGTTCTTGATAAAGTGATGGGGGCGGGGATGGGGGTGACTTAAAATGTTATAAAATGGGAACGTCGATGGATTTGTTTTAAAAATTGTCGAGTATGCCAACATGCCGAGATGAGTGTAATATAAAAATGGTTCCTCCGCAGAGAGAAAATTAGCAGAGTGCATCAACCAGTTGAATATAATATTAAGGGGGAGTGAAGGCTTGCTCTGTAGGAATGAAGATCATATTAGTGGGGCATGGCAACCAAAATTTTTAGCCCGAAATTGCTTACTGTCCCGATGGCAAATTGTTTTTTTTTAAGAATAAACCCGAATTTATAATAAGCTCATAGGGAAGAAGGCTCAAACTCTTAATATAACATATAGGAAAGGAAAGAAATATAACATTAGTTAATTAAGGAGTATGGGTTGATCATATGACAAGGATTATGTGAGTGGCTTGATTGTAAGGTAGCAAAAATTGTATATCGAGGGTCATAATATAATAGCCAAGAAGATAAAAGTGAAAACTGAGCGCGTGACACTAGGCTGATTGAACGGAAGGCATAACAGACATCCTAGCAGTTCTGTACTGCTCAGGCCAAATTTTTTACACAAACAGGAGATACTTGAGTCTACTGCAGTATCTTAAAGAACTTTGAGATATTTACGTTAAGCCTTTACCTCTATCGAGAGGAAGGGGTTGGTATAATATCTTAAATATTTTCTAATTCCTGCTTAAACAATGATAAATTTTTTTTATCGCGATTTTTTGAGTAATTACTGAATTGTTTTAAAAAAATATCGTTTAACCCAACCAGTCTAAGCCCCCTCCGCAATCAGATAGGATTAGAACCTATTGGCGGAAAAAATAAATTTCCGTCCAGTTTTAAAACTAGGAATATAGTTATAGGGGATTGCTATCAAATAAATCATCTATCGTTCTTATATTCACTTGGAACAAACAATACTCAAATTCACTTGAATCGAACAATGGGAACTGGTGAATATAGGTGAGTGAGAGGGAGGAATAATTAAAATTATGCATAATCAAAAAAAGTAGAAATCCTTAGTATATTTCCATTTTTTTAAATCCTTAAGAAATATGCTTGGAATTATTGCGAAAGATCACTGGAAGAACACACCAGAAAATTAATCATGAGGAATACAGAATAAGTTTCTAATCGAGATGAAACAGTGGTAGGGGAGAGTGGAATCCCTTATTTTTCTCCCAGCTAAAAATCCGCTAACCACAGTTTTTAGTCGACCACTTATCATATCAGCCCACTGATTTTTTTTTTCAAAAATAAAAGCTCAATTTGAAGTAAGCATAAAAATAAATACTGTCAGCGTCTGAAGATTTGGTCAATAGATAAATTATAGCTATCACCTAACAATTGCTAATTATATATATACAATTTTTTTTTTAAAATTAATCTAAAATCAAAAGATGTTGCCTCAATTGCAGAATTTACGATCCAATCTTATCGCGAAGTTGTTATTGATATGTGTCATCATATGTCCATCACATTTCGTCGACCCCGAAATTAAATTAATATTTAATATGGGTAAGAGGCCTACATTATTTTTTATTAATTTGAATTCAATGCCTTATTCTATGATTTAGCTCCATTTTTAGAATGCATGATTTAATACATTTTTTTTTAAGCTAGCCAACTCTTATATATTGAATTTAACTTACTTTAATAATACCATTTTTTTGCGACGCCTTGGTCTGGAGATTTGAGACAGTAACCCCACCATATTTTTGAACCACCCCACAAACTTTACAACTTTCTCTTTTCTTTTCTTTTCTTTTCTTTTCTTTTCTTTTCCTTCCTTCCTTCCTTCCTTCCTTCCTTCCTTCCTTCCTTCCTTCCTTTCGCTGAAACATGGCTGGGCTTTTTTTTTACAGAGGCGACTAAATGGATACGTACCTTATTCCTTATTTCCATTTTTCGCATATGTTTAAACAGGGAATACTCGTAATATATAAAATGTCATTGCATAAATAGTAAAATGTTATATTTTAAAAACATTTCTAACAAATGCTTCATATCATAAACCCTCTAAAAAACAATTTTTTAAAAAAAAAATTATTTTCCCTAATATCTAAACACCACTGTAAAGAGAAATTTAAATACATCCTTATATACAAAAGTCTTAATAAAGTTATCTATAATCACCTATGAAATTAAATTTACTACTCTGAAACCTGTATATCTAATTAATGGTAACATTAATATGCAGGGGAAAAATAATCCGGGGTCATTTTATTGGCAAGAATTCCCGGAGAAAACCTTTATGAAATAATTGATCGACTATAAGTAATATCTAATTGAAAGTCATATATCATTTCTTTCTGCTTCACAAATGAGAAATATGTTTAATTCAAAACGGTTTATCATAAACCTGTACGTCTTTAGATTATGTCTTAAATGATTTTAAAAAAACCCAAAAATTATAAATTTTCGTAAATTAATAAAATTTTGAAACATGTCCTAAATCTTTCATTATTATAATTTTAAATTTCGGCAAAAAATAAGAAAAATTTTTTTTTTTAAAAAAAAAGTAAAAAAAACGAAAAAAAGAAGAAAAAAAACATTAAAATACGGAATTTTTTTTAAAAAATAGCATATGTTAATTTTTAAAAAATAGCATATGTGAATTTTTTTTAAAAAATAGCATATGTTAATTTTTTTCTTAAAAATTATTAAATGTATTTATAATTAATTATATTTAGGACACAGCTTTAAGTAAGAGCCTTTTTAAGCGTCGATTCTTGAAAATTTATAGTGTGATTCAGAGTTTCAGATAATCAACCCCTAGCACTCTCCTTAGTCAATTAATCCCAGATTATTATATCTTTTGGAATTTTGCATCCCGTTTTAATTTTTAACACTAGATTATCACTAGTTATCACGTGTTTCCTGGAATGGGGTATGAATCGCTTAAAACTAAATAATTTCAATGATGCTTTCGCTTTATAAAACTTGTTATATTTCTGATATGGTTGGAAGAAAATGAAAATGACGGTTTCAAAGCAGTTTTTTTAATACATATTCTAGATTTGTTTCAATGCAATTTTCTAAAAGCTGATATGTCTCAGAGATTCTTTCTTTATAATTTATTAAGCACGACTATTGCTATTTGAGTGAGATTGGTTGTCATATATTAAAATTATTTTTAAACTTTATATATAATATTTTGTCTCAATTAGAAAAAGGTAAACCTACCCCCAAAAAATTGTAAAATTTAGTATCATATGTTCTTAGAGCAGACCCCTAACCAAAATAAATGATATTTTTCTAACCCCGTCAGACCTTAACCCTTAAGTAAATTTTATTTTTTATATAATACAGTATAAGTAATATTTATATATGTGGCTAACCAACTTGCAAATCATTAAATAACCTAACGTTAGTCAACTATTAAACAGAGTAGCCATGTATTTATCAGAGTTATAAAAAATGTGGTATCTGTATCTGTATCTAGATAGATTTTTGATTTAAAATATCTGTATCTATATATTATTTTAGACGATGTATCTGTATCTATATCCATTTAAAAAGTATCTTTTTAACAACTCTGGTATTTATCCGAAACTCATTCGAATCAATCTTCAAGTTGAGAGTCAACTCAGAGGCTTAATTTAGTTTTTTTTAGGCTAAAAGCTTGACTAAACCACGATAGAGATTGGTCAATTTTATTGAAAGTGACACCTGTCATTTTTGGTTTAATCGAAACTAGAATGCTTCTTAAATAAAAAAAACAAATGAATATTTTTTGTGATTTAGAAAATTGTACGATTCCCGTCGGAATCCATATGAAACTTGAACCCGGCCAGGTATGGCAATTACGTGACCATTGTATGGAATGTAACTGCATCGATATATGGGGAACGTTGACTCTGCATTGTTGGGGGTAATTCGCAATATATAATTCATCAAGTTCGTCAGTGTTGATGTTCAATGTGCGGAGACTAGTGTCGTTAAACGGCTCGTTTTGAGCCGATTTTTAAAAAGGGTTAACTCAGTATTTTATCTAGAATCAATGTTAGGCCAGCCTGGAGATTTTGCTTGTAGAAGGAACAAAGGTTTGGACATCTATTAACGAAATCTCGAAGCTTAGACAATATTTTGGAAAAAGAAAGAAAGAAAGAAAGAAAGAAAGAAAGAGAAGAGTTAGAAGTTTTTAAAAATCGGCTCAAAACGAGCCGTTTAACAACACTAGAAGCGACATCTAATCCTACCTATTCCATTTTTTTAATAAGAATACATCCTTACAATTTCTAGGATAACTCGCCAATTTGGTAACACATATAATAATTCATGTTATAAACTCAGTGTCTACATGAATGGGGGGGGGGGGGTAGGAACAGTTTGCATCCCAATATCTATAAAGGGGTAGGGAATAGGAATGTTTGGGGGTAGGCTATAATAATCTAGAAAATTTTCCATTACATTTTTAAATTTTCTATGGATAACATTTTGGTATTTTTAGGGGGGTAGATATATATTTTTGAGGGGGGTTTGCATCCAGTGAATATACTGTCATGTAGACGCTGTATAAACTACTATTAATGATAACTTGCTTCCTTATTATCTCGATGATCAGGCGACCCTTAATAAAGTTTGCGTTTAGACATGGGAATAAATTGGCCTCTCGTTTAAAACTTTTAATAGCGATACGCGTTACTAAAATGGCGTCCCCAGCATGTACACCTTTAATGAATGCATCTTCAGTCTAGATTTATGTGTCAATGATAATAGTTCTCTGTAGTTCTTTATAAAATATCTAACCAATTCTCCGCATTGCCTTGATTTATAGTGTTTGGAATTATCCGCTTCTAGTCTGATTGCTACTGCGTATTTAAATTCTACGTCCATCCTGTTAGGCCTCAAACGATTTATAATCAGTCATGTTCATAAAAAATGAACTGAGGTTGGTAAGTATCTCTGAGTCGTTTCTAATGTAGATATTCAATGGAACACGAAACAATGACTGAATCTTAATCCTTTTGTTAACTAGTTGTGCGGAATAATTATTTCTCTCTATTACTGCCGACCAGGTAGAATCTTTGATATGCTTGACTATTATAAAAATGAGTTCCCGTACTGATGGATGATCATATAAATCAGTCCACTGAATTCTGGAAAAGAGTAATTTGTACATATTCTGGCAAAAATTCAAATTAAAAACATCTTCTTTGATAGGCGGGATATAGCAAGAATTTAAACATATTTTGCTTAGATGTGGGATTATATAGGTTTCTTTAGAGAATCACCTTGTTGAAATCCGTGACTGATATTGGTATTGTTCCATCTTGATTTTGCGCATTAGTTAAAGGATTCTAGATATTTTACCGAAAATCTCTGAATTAAAATGCTAGCGTTAAATCAGTTGAAAGCATTTATTATATTAAGTTTGAGGGTAATTTGCCTCATGGCTGCATCAAATCTAATGTAATAGCAGGTATGATCTGGTCTATACATTTAATAGTAACAAAGGAATATGAGCCTAATGCCATCTATTCCCTGTTATCATTACTAGGCTATACGACATTTCCTAGCATTGCAATTTTTTCCACCCGGGTTATATTTAGATAATTAGACGTTTTTTGGGGAAATATTTCTTTGTTCGTGTCGGGTATTTTTGCAGCTGCGCAATGTCAATTATCAAATTATGTACTACATATATAGTTATAATTATCCCAGGTTAGCCACGCAACATTTTTATAGACATGCGACATTTTTATTTAGTCCAGACGATGATTAGCAATAATTAATTTTTAGGTGGTGTTTTCCAAGGGATCTTACAGATCGATCCTATCAGAAATGAACGATAAATTTTCCATTGCATAACATATTAATTTCTTTTTTTTATATTTTGATAAAATGATTACAGCTGTGCTGTAGATTCGTATAACAATGACCCTTACCCGGATTGTTGTATCAAAGAAGCAGACGATATAACAGACCGCCCAAACGAAAACAATAATGAATACATTCCATAATTTCAATTATTTACTTAATCATTTGAAGAGAAAAATTAATAATATATATATATAGTGTATTACTACTACTGGCAAACAAATAAATCTTATCTAATACATATAATCGCCTTCATCAAGAAAACTATCCTATCACCGTAATGTTATTTTTATTTTTTTTTTGTATCAACTTTCCTATCTTCTTAATATTAATATTATTATTTTTATATCTACTTTCATATCTTCTTAATGTTAAGATATCGAAGGTGACTATATCCCTCTAATAGTAAATTTTTTTTTTTTATAAATCAGCGAGATTCAAGCTACAGTCTAAACGTTCTTTCCAACTAAGACCCCTTCTATCTTAAATTTTGTAATACAATTTTTCTTGTATACGAAACTATATATATATTTTTATTGGAAGCTTCATAGCTGGGAAAAAAAAATTTCAAAATTATTATCGGTTGGGCCAGACTTGAGAAATTCTTTTAAAAAAAAATTATAATAGGTCGTGCTGAGCTTGGAAAATATTTTTATAAATTATAATTAGGCTGGGTTTGAGTGTAGTGTTGTTAAATTACCCTAATGTTAGTCAACTATAAAATAGCGTAGCTATGTATTTATCAGAGTTATAAAAATGTGGTATCTGTATCTGTGTCTAGATAGATTTTTGATTAAAATATCTGTATCTAGATATTATTTTAGACGATGTATCTGTATCTAGTTCCATTTAAAAAGTATTATTTTAACAACTCTGGTATTTATCCAAAAATATTCTAATCAATCTTCAAGTTGAGGACTCAACTTACAGGCTTAATTTAGTTTTTTTTAGGCTAAAAGCTTGACTGAACCACAATAGAGATTGGTCAAAGTTAAGTGATTTAACGACACTAGCTCTGGGGTATATTTTTAAAATTATCAGCTTGGACTCTTGGGGAATATTTTTTAGTATTAACTATGGATCAGACATTGAACTAAAGCAATTTTTTTTATAGGCCTGGGCTCGGCCTGATCAATAAACCAAGGCCCATATTTTATTATAGTTCTCAACTACCAAATTATCATGATCTTTGATTGGGGTTGGAGAATTTCTTTCTTTTTTAAATATTATATAATTAGGCATAGGTGATCGTTAATATTTTAACAAATAATATTGATATAGGTATGAAGTAAAAGCTTTAAATATATTTTGACTCAAAACATGGCATTTAAAGTTAGTTTTAATGGATTGGACCTAGCCCGAAGGTGTGAGGGTATTGTCAAATAACAGGTCATAACTATCATAAGAGTAAGGAGAAAATTCTTATTTCCCCCGTCATTTTTGACGGGCTCAGCAATGCTGACTATCGGGTGCTCTGGTACTCTTAGTGATATATTTTTCATTTTGCCCATCTAGAAAGAAGGGTCAACATGAAAGATGAATAGGGAATTAAGAATGTTTTATGAGGTGTGTCACAAATTTACCTCTTTTTTATCCTAAATTTTAATATTTTTTATATAATCTTGCGCAAATGCATTTTTTCATATATTTGAGCTAACTATGAAAAAATAACATTATTATTTTATCAAAAAAGGGATGTTCACAAACACAATGCTATCAACTTTTCACTATAATAAAAATGTTGACAAAAATGATTCAAGCTAACCTTAAATGATAACATTTTATAATATGACTAAAGGTAGGTTAGATATGGTGTATTAATGAAAAAAAAAATGACACAATTTTTAGGAGATCTTACACACTTCTAACAATAATATCAATTAATTCACATAATATAACAACAACAAAAATATCCACTAAAATGAGTAATTTCATATATAAAATTCTTAATGAAACTTGTAAAGCCATATTTAGAAGTGAAACAAAAATGATCAGATTGCCCTGACCTTTGAAGGAATTTATATCCAATATATTTAAAAAAAGTTCAAAATAGTAAAAAGATGAGGAAACGAAATTTGTTTATCAAATATAGGGGAAAAAAGGTATTGTTTGGAGCATATTTATGCTAATTAGCTATTTCAATGTCCTATATTTTATTTTATTTTTGAATGTATTAAATCTTGCTTTGTATTGAAGAATAAATATCAAAATTATTAATTATAATAAATTATAAACAATTACTAATAATAAAAAAATTTACATTGACATTAAAATAATTAAGAATAGATAATGAATTGAAAATATTTTAATGGAATAACAAAAAATTTAAAAAGGATATGGCCAAAAAATTACATCGTTATATGCAAACAAAAATCGACAGTGCTATAACTTTGGCAAAAATTAATATTTTTTTTAAATCTAGTTTTTATCTTTATATATTATTTGGGGAATCAAGTTACTACACACTTCTAACTCAAAAATTTTGAAAATGGCGAGTGGAACACTCCAATTCTAGACCGATGATATATTAAATAAAAGTAATTTAGTAACCATATACACAATTTCTAGAATTATGCTTAGATCTTCTGAGCTAAAATCCCTACAATATTAGAATGAGAATACGGCGAATTTCATGACAAATCATCATGTGTGAATTTCGTGAGTTTCAACCATATATACTCAGAAATTTCTAGAGATTTTTTTTTTATACTAGAGTTTGCATATATTATTATAAAAAGTAGAAGAAAAAAATTTTTTTATTCACCACCGGTTCAAATAATTTACCGGTTTCGGCTTTATAACTTTTTGAGAATTATTTCAAGGCTAATTTGAGTAATAGACATTTTCTTTTATATTATAAGAAATTTCTTATTATTATTGAAAATATGTAATTTTGATAATGGGTATGTATTTCGAAATCGGTCTTCCTTGACAAATTTTCACTACTAACTAATTCTAGTTCATCTTTAGCAGAATTGAACTGTTAGTAACAATCTATTAGTATAAAAAACTAGTTCATTATTATATGGACCTTTTTATGATGATAATATTGCATCTTTATTCATGTATTGTATTACGTTTTTTCGATAAATGTTGAAATCATCATCGCGTATATTGCAATCAATGAGATTTTAACGATTGTTACTATATTAATTTTGCTTTAATCTTCTTAATTATTTGAATAAAGTTTAAAATATAAAGTTTTAACTTAATTAAAGTTTTAAATTAATTAAAGTTTTAAATTTTCCTAATTATTTTTCCCCCTTTGTTTTATAGATTGTTTAAATATTTTAAATTATTTAAAGTTTTCAACTTCTATTTAAATAACATTATTGCTGCATTCATTCAAAATAAAACTAAGTGAAAGGAAATACCAGTAATTTTATTCTATCATATCGCTTGACCATACAGGTTAATTTAAATAATTTTGGACTAAAAATATGTGAATCTTTTATAATAAAAAAAACAATATTTATCTGATGGCTTAAATATTCTTAGATACTGGGTAGTGAAACTTAGCTGTGGGAAGTGATCATATTATTAGGATCCTATAACATTCAATTGCGTCAATTAAAATATCAGGGGTAAGCTACTCTTAACCATACTTTTTAATCGTTTCCATTTTATATAAGTCTGAGTGGAGGAGGGGGGGGGGTATTGAGTTTTACATGAAGGAAAGTCTAAGGTTGACAGTATTGTTAAGAGTTTATCCATGAGAGAAGAATATATCAGGGGGTAGGATTATGAAGATTATAAGAAAACGTTTGCTGTTGCGCAACAGGAAAGAAACCTGATAATGAGACCAGAAGATGATTAAAGAGGGAACAGATGAGTGTAAATTTCATGGACAGAAGAAAGTAGGATTGTACATAAACTGGAAAGGCTAGAGCCGTGTAGGAAGATAACGAGTGATTTTACTCGAGAATCGTAACACCTTAAATCACATGACTAATAAAATGATTTCTTAGGAAATAAAAAGAGATACTTGTCAAGGAGGGAAAGGGTGGGGAGGTAAAATGTTATAAAATGGGAACACAAATGGATTTTGTTTTTAAAGATGGCGAGTATGAAAACGTTCCCAAGATGAGTGGGATATGATAACAATATTAAAACGCGATTACCCCCTCAGAGAGAAAATTAGACCACCGTTCACGTGTTAAAAGATGGAGAGTAGAGTGCATCAACCAGTTGAATACGATCTGAGCGGGGGGGGGCGGAGTGAAGTGCTGAATAGGATTGCTCTAAGGTTCGAAGATCATATTGGAGGCATGCAACTAAATTTTTTAGCCAATCTAATCAAGTGAAGGAGGAAATATAAGGCGGGTTTTAATTCTATCAAATCATTTGACATTCTCAAAATATACATTAATTTTATTTTTTTTATGAGAAGTTAGAACTGTAAAATCTAATTAGGCTATTTTTTTTTTGAGAGCTGCTTAGAATATCAGGACCCTTCTAAATTTGAGCTGCGAATGAGCTGGAAGGCGAAAGACTTGTAGAATTATAAATGATATTATTCTATTCCTTGGAGTCTTACATTACAGTGTCTGAGAAATGGACTTTTATATAGAAAATGAGATTAGTGACAAAATTTTTAGTTATAAAAGGGAGGGAAAAAAGTGTAAAATATTATTTATCAAGGGGGGATATGTTTCGAGGATGCCAAAGAGATATCACGCAAGTAGAATAAGGCGCGGCACCCTAAACGCTTGAAATAGTTATAGCGGGGATGATAGATGACCATCGATACCTGGCATTAGTAATGCAGAATAATTAAGCTGTGATATGCTTCTAGTAAATCAAATGATATAAGGTAAGTAGCTAACTGTGCGAAGAATCTATAATCATATATAAAAATTGAGATCGAGAGGTATTAATATAATGGGTGGTTTAGTTTGAGCGAAGATTTGAGTAGTAATTGATGGGAACTGGTTAGCATTGACTTATCCTAGGGTGGAATGATGCAGTTGACTAGATTTATTCAATTCCAGAGTAGAAATGGTTTGCATTTATTTATCGCTCATAGAGTTAGAACTGGAGACATTCCAACGAATCATTTAGGAGCTGAAACATCCTGGGCATCGAAGCTTTGGATACCATATTTGATTTTCCTTATAAATTTTTTTGAAGATATTGCATATTATGCATAATTGTTTTAATGTAAGTCGAGGTCGTTTAATTTCGAATGTCCTAAAAATATCACTTCAAACTAGGTTTAAGCTTTCGATTTTAAAGAAGGCGTTAAAATATATTAATTTAACCGTGTTTATCAAGATTTTTCTTAATTTGCAAAAAGAAAGACAGAAAGAAAGAAAGAAAGAAAGAAATATATATATAAAAACAAAAAAAAATTTAATCTTTAAATCAAAAGATGATGCCCCCATTAAAGAATGTTCGATCTTTTCTAATGAGTAGTTTGTGCGTCGCGATAGCGTTATGGTGTCTAAACGTTTACGGAGAAGTCTATTATCAATATTCTTACAACAGTAAGACCGTTAAAAAAATTTATCATAAAATTTTCAATCAAAATATACTTGCCCTCTTATCTTAGATCATTATTTGAAAAATTCAAATAATTATACTCATGTTCCTTAGCCAGCTAGAGAGCATTCATCTGGTTTCTAAGAGACCCTGATATATTCTGGTTGGTGGTGTTTAAGTATTTTGCATATCATTTTTTTTTTTTTATTAAAGTCATTACAAATTATTTATATATATATATAAGTTAGCTTCAGTGTGTTTTTCCCTGAAACTTGTTGTTTTTACAACTTTTAAATAATTTTTTTTTTAAATAGGATATTATACTGGAAATAATATTCTATCATAAAATATTTATATAAAGGTTAACTAAAAGTGAAAAATAAATTTGAACTTAAATAAATGGAGAAAATTAATCCGAACAAAAAGAAAGAATTTAGTTTTTATATTTTAAACAAGATAAAAAATGTCAATTTTGTTTTAAGGCTGAGTTCATAAATTTTAAAAAATTAAAATTCACAAATTTTAACAAACTTTATTGAAAATAAATAAATATAAGCTATTTTAAATATAAAAATGAAAAAAAAACATGTCCAAAACACATTTCTAAGATATTATATAAATTTCAAAAAAATTTAACAAGATTTTGTTGAAACAAATTAAAATAGATTTATATATATACATAAATCCAAATATCAACATGGACTGTAGAAATTTTATAAAATTATTATTTCCTGTTAAGTAATGATGGTTTAATTATTTTTATCATTTCAATTATAAATAATTTTTATCCAAACACAACTTGCTAAATAATTTTAATTTTTTAAATGTGTCTGACACACATATTAGATAACCAGAGTTTTTAAAAGATACTTTTTAAATGAATTTAGATACAGATACATCGTCTAAAATAATATCTAGATACCGATATCTTAATCAAAAATCCATCTAGATACAGTAGATATTTGTATCTAGATCCTTTAACAACTCTGCAGATAACAATAAGAGAATTCGTAATTCCCATTATTTTTATTTAAACATTTATATTTAATTCCGGATTTCCCAAAATGTAATAGATGCTATAGGTGTTAGGTAGTTAATAAATATTATATACAATCATATAAAACAAATAATAAATTCCCCCAATTATTTACAAATATGAGTTTTAATAAAATAAATTAAAATTTTTTTTTATTTCAAATGTTACCCCAACACCAATGATATTAATGAATATTATACGGACAGATGTTTTCCATATGTTTGTCAATGAATGTGATTTGCTATGGTAGATTAATGCTTTTTTTTAAGTCACATTTGCCTTAGAACCGTTTAACAGCTGATTTCGATCTGTGTACAATTTTAAACATTTAATACATGAAATATCGGTCTAGGTTAGTTATTCGTGTCATTAAACCCGCCAAAAGTCTGTTTGCGCAAGCGCCCGTCAAATGTACAGTGGAGATATTCAACTAATAGTGTTCTCACATTCCAAAATGATTGTTATTCCTCATATGTGCAAATTAGGAATTAAATAATGAAACGAAATTTAATTTAATTATTTAAGGAATTATTTCGTTGATACTACTAATCTAGATAGATGATTCACTTATTAAAAGTTTGCATTATACATTGAAATCAGCTGTTAGTCAACACTTCATTACTAATAGGTCGAAGTCATTAAAAGTGAAAGGCCTTTCGCATTTCGTTCTGAACGCCTTTCAATCGCGGACTTCGATGTATGCTTCATTACACCGCATTCACATTAAGCGCGAATTTGGGGGGCGAAGTATATAAAAATACTCAAAAAATACCTCATATTTTATGTATTTCGTCGCGATGTTCGCGTAAACTGTAAACGCAGGGGTAACCCCCTTCACTCATCTTTTTAGCGTAAAAGGTTTAATTCCCGTTAATTCAGGTTAACTATGAATGAGAGGGGGGGGGGGGGGGGTTATGCTACATTTTAAAAAACAAATAGCCATATAAATAGTTTATTTCAGAGACCTACAGAGATATCATTTGCACGGTCCGGTCCGGGTCAAATTTTTTCCGGTCCGGTCCGGGTCAATTTTTTTCGGTCCGGTCCGGGTCCACTTTTTTCCGGTCCGGTCCGGGTCCAATTTTTTCCGGCCCGGTCAGGCCCGGATATTTAAAAAAAAATTCAGGCTCGACCCGAATTATTTTAAAAATATAATATATTTTAATTTTGAATTTTTATAGCTAATAACGGCGATTTCAAATATTAGTTTTTGAATAATTGACTTTACTATGATATTACAAGAAAGGCTATTTTTAAAAAAATTTTTACGCACTTCATATATATAAATATATATATATATATATTTTAAAATTTGTGATAATAATGATAATACATGGGGGAGGATGTGATTATTGCAAAGATAATGCGTGGTAGATAAAGAAATATATTAAACGGATAATGTAAACACCAAATATTCATTATGTATTTGGATTGGTAGAGATAAGTAAAAAAAACAAATATCAAAATTGCGCTATTTAGCATTATACTTAAAAAAATTCCAAGCCAACATTAGATCCTTCGTCTAATTTTTGTACTGTCAACTACTAGCCAATATCAGGGTCTAGACAAATTTTGCATATTCTTCCTATTATAACCAAGTCAATTTTTTGGTATATAGTTCTCTGCATCACATGTTAACACGAATCTAACAGCTGTTTTATTTAAAGATACCGGATATGATTTTAAATATTCAGATGAAAGAATGTTTTTTTTTGTTTTGTCTTGTATTAAAATTTAGAGAAATGCTACGTGGATCTCCATGACCTTGACGATGAATTTAGCCCCGGCGAAATATATAACGCGCCGCCTCATATTTGTATGGAATGCAAATGCGCTCACTATGGTGACGGATACATAATGCGGATGGATTGCGACGAGTAATTTCGTAAAACATTAGTTTTTTTGGCGGGAGATTTCGAATCTGCCAGAATTTTTGACTCTTATAGTTAGCGGATAATTTGATGACGCGGCACATTCATTATTTTTTTTGCGAATAGTTCCGAGATATTTCCCCCGCTCAAAAATTTCCGATTAAAATGAAGTTGTCCATGAGATTAATCTCAGTTTGGGTTTATGTTCTTAAAAATCATATAATTTTTCTAATGTATATAGAACATTACAATACTCACCGACCAATTCTTTCTTTCTTTCTTTCTTTCGTTCTTTCTTTCTTTCTATATGCCATTTTGTTGGCCATGCGATATTTCCTTAAAACCCAATCGACTGAGTCGTTCGTTAAATAAGATCCATAAGTTAATCTATTTTTCTAATAAACTTTTCTTCTTATTTTTATGATAATGTTTTTTTCTTCTACAGATGCAAACCCAATAATTTCTCTTGCTACGCTTATTCGCAGGTGTCATATCCGGATTGTTGTCCAATCAAATGCCCCCATCGGCGACCCAGCCAATTAAAACGAAGCGACAATAATTTTTTATTGGATATTTGAAATTTATGGACAATTAAACACGATTGAATTCGTTTTAAAATATATAAAAATTATTATTAAAAACATAATGGTGATAATATATTAAATTTATAAAAAAAACTTTTTTTTTTGTAATAGGGTTTCAAAACAGGTATGAAGGATAAGAAAGAAAGAAAGAAAGAAAGAAAGAAAGAAAGAAAGAAAGAAAGAAAGAAAGAAAGAAAGAAAGAAAGAAAGAAAGAATTGGGCGGGGTTTTTGGGTCTGACTAGGCTGTCTCGATTTCTAGAACCAAGGCGTGAAAATCGGTACAAAATTATTTTATAAAAATTAATGGATAAAATATTTAGATAAAATTAAAGAATTTTTCTTTCGTTTTGCCCTTGGAATTCGAGCTCGGTTTTAATTTTTTTTAATTTACCCGGGCCGGGTCGAGCCTGAAACGTTTTTTTTTTAAATATCCGGGCCGGCAAATGGTACCTATGTAAGATCGCCGAAAAAAAAAATACATTATTAAATTTTGAGTAGCATCGTAGAATAAGGCATTTTTGAACTAAATAATAAAAAAATATAATTTAAGCCTACATTTTGGAGATGGGGTTGGGCGGGCGTCTTCCGTGGATGAAATGGGATGTCCATATTATGGCACATGTCAATAACAACTTCGTGATTAGATAGAGCCTAGCTATTGGTTAAATCTAATTAGTGTAGACACAAGGTTGAATAAAAAATTTTTCTAAAATATTATGATAAAATTAACATATAAATGGTATTTAATAAATACGCCCAACCCAAATGTTGTGATATCAAGGAGATATGCAAATGATATAGATTGTTTTTTAGTTTGCATTCAAACTATCTTTTATATTTCCTACAATGGTGCTCCAGGCTTCACAACTCAACTATATTTTATATTATTTAATTTATTTTTAAAATGGATTTTTTTTTTATGATTTAAATTTAAATAGTTAGTTTGTTATTTTTGTTTTTGTATAAAAATCAGACGATATAAATTAATGAAGAAGTTAATTTGATGATGTCTTTTTTTCTTTCTTTCTTTCTTTCTTCTTTTCTTTCTCATAAAGATATACATTTTATATTGATAATAAAGCAATCACTTCGATTGTACGTGTTACTAAATAAATTTCCCAACTTAATTTCTGAAAAATTAATTAGTTTCTCAATTTGTCACTATGAATTTCAAAACACTCCTCCCTCCCACTCGACGAGGAACTTATTCTGTATTCTCTGGATTATCTTCTCTTCCGGTGATCCTTCGCAAATGAATCCAAATCTATCTATAAGGATTTTTTAAAAATGGAAATATGTCTCCTTCCCATACTTAAAGCAAGTCACTTCGCACCTTCCCGTTAAATTATATTCAACTGGTTGATGCACTCTACTCCTCTATTTTTACTTTAATTTGAGGTCTAATTATCTCTCTCTACCCAGGAATCACGTGTTATATTGTAATTTACTCATATTACACTCATCTCGGACCTTTTGGCATGCTAGACATTTTTATGACAAACGTTTTACATCCCCCCCCCCTCTCCTCCTTAAAAAACTAAATATTTTCCTAGACCCATATAAAAGGTTACGATTCTCGAGTAATATCACTCGTAATTCTATCCGTCTCTCGCCTTTCCAGTTTATGTACAATCCTACATTCTTCTGTCCATGAAATTTACGGTTATCCGTTCCCTCTTTAATCATCTTCTGGTCCCATTGCCAGGTTTCTTTCCTGTTGAGCAACGGCAAACGTTTTCTTATAATCTTCATAATCCTACTCCCCCCCCCCTGATATATTCTTCTCTCGTGGATTTAGGTATAAACTCTTACCAATACTGTAAACCTTAGCCTTCCCTCCAGTAAAACCAATCCCCCCTCCTCCCATTCATTCCAACTTCTTTTCCCAGTGTCTAAGAAATGATTAGGCCATCAGATATATATATATATTGTTTTTTTTTTGTTAAGGATCATATTTTAAGCCCAAAAATATTTAAATTAACCTGTATCCTCGAGGAATCTGATGGAATAAAATTACTGGTATCCTTTTTCTCTTAACTCTATTTGAATGAATTCAGGAATAATATTTTTAAACAGAAGTTGAAAACATTAATTGATTCAAAACATTTAAATCAATCTAGAATAATCGAGAAATGGGGGGGGGGATAGGAAAATTTAAAACTTTATATTTGAAACTTTAATTTTGTGTTTAAAACTTTATTTACATGATTAAGAAGATAAAAGTAAAATTAATTTAGTAATAATCGTAATATTATTCTTTTTACAAATCTCATTGATTACAACATTTGTCAAAAAAACGTCATACATGAATAAACATATATTATCATCGTAAAAAGGTTCTGTTGATTGATCGATTTTTTATTTAACTCAAATTGTTATTGTAGCCTTTAAAAGATATTTTAATTTAAATTATTTTCAATGTTTAAATTTATCTTAAATTGATGTTACTATGTAAATGATGTCAATTACCTTATAACTGTATATACTATTCTTTTTTTATATTATTTCATTCTTTTTTACTTTAAATTTTGAAAATAAACTTTTTATTACAAACCTAGTTTTCTGTACTTTGTCACAAATATATAAGGTTCATATAATAATTAAGTATTTATTTATATAAGAATAGATGGTTTACTGAAAGTTCAATTCCTCTAAGAGAATGAACTAGAACTAGTTGTCTTGAATAATAGTGGTAAAATTTGTCAAGGAATATCCATTTCAAAATACCAATCAAAATATTTTTATAAAAAAATATCAATAAAATATATTAGTGTACCAATTACGCAAACTTAGTAATATACCTCTCAACCCCGTCATTCTTGACGGGTTATTAGCTAGAAACATATAATTATCTATATATCCAAAATATAATTTAACCTAATGTTTATATATATCAAAATCATTTACCTATCTCCTATATATATATAGCAGCCCAAGAGAACAGTAAAAATTAAATATTTGTATGATCAAATTGTTATATAAAACTCATTTTTGATTTTTTAATTTTAAAATAAACATATTTTATTCAAGATATATATATATAAACCAAATATCTAATATTTTTTTAAAAAATAGAAATTATTATTATATTTTTTTAAATAGTGTTGTTAAAAAGGGCTCGTTTGGAACAGATTTATAAGAACGGCTGACTGATATTCTATCCAGAATAATATTCCCAAGCCTCCAAGATTTTGTCTGCAGAAAGAACCAGGGATTGGATATCTATCAGCGAAAGCTCGAGGCTTAGCCAATATTTTTCTGGGCTAAAATATTGAGTAAGGCCGCGTTCATAGTGGATCCGATCAGACACGATTTAACAGCTGATCGATTTTTAAAATCGGTTCATGAGAATCAATTTTTCTTTATTAAAACCAATATTTCTTAGGTTATTATCATGTATAGAATTAAAGATAAAATTAATATTATAAAAAAAAAATCGATCTCATAAAACAGATCTTAAAAAATCGATCAGCTGTTAAATAGTGTCGGATAGAGATCAACTATGAATGCGGCTTTAGCCTCAACACGAGCCTATGAGAATGTGGAAGAATCTCTTAGTAAATGTAGATGGCATTCCATATTTCACTTCGTAATGAACTTTAAAATTTATATCGTAATCCATATAAATAAATAAAATATTAATAAATAATAACGATTAATTTTAAATTTAAAAAAAAAAAATTCTGTCTAGATTGTAATTGTACATTTGTTTGTTTTTTTGGTTATTTCCATTATTTATTTTTTTTATTTTATTTTTTTTTGTTATTTTTTTGTTATTTTTTTTGTTATTTTTTTATGTTTTTTTTTGTTATTTTTTTATGATATTTTTTTTTATCAATTTTTTTTTTTTTCCGGTCATGGGATACTTTATTTGAATATTTACTGATATGATATGATGTCAATATATATTAGCAAATAATTAATTTTTTAAGGTAAAATAAATAGAGGTGAAAAATTGTAGAAATATAATTTACGGGAAAGGATAGGGGATAAAAAAAATGAAGCTTGGAAAATGGAAGGTTATTCAATGGAAGAGATGAAGCTTAGATAGTTGGCACGAATGATGGCGGTAGCAAGCCTTTGGCGTAAGAAGAGGGATTCCTTTGGCTGGTCGTTTTTTCGCGAATCCGTTTGCGTAAATCTTTGAAAAAACGTTGAGCCTTGCTGTGAGAATGGTGCAGAGGCGATGGGTATGAATAAGAAAGAAGGGTCCAAGGAACTGTACTTTATGGTTTTGCGGGATTCAGCGAGGGCGAGGGCATCGACGTTATGGTTAGAAGGTGCATTTGGGTCAATGCAGGTGAAGTCCCAAACCAGGAGCTGACCCCTTGACCAGGGGATCAAGGACAGATTACATCGAGACGTTTTCCGTCGGTTCTGAAAATTCCGGTTGGTTCTAGTCTAGATGGAATGCCTCCTGATTTGAGGGCGCGTAAAATGATGTCGTTGCATTTGGTGTGCCGCGAAAAGCGGCCACGACAAAAGCTACAATGGAGGCAGTGCCTACCCTTGCTGTCAACGCTGGTTTCGCAATGTTTGCATTGGTACGGAAGAACAATTTCGCAATTGAGCCGTAGTCCAATAGCAAATCTTAGCTCGTCAGCAGTGAGCAACAAATCGAGGTTGTTGGAGGGTATGGTTTCCAGAAACTCGTGACCAGATCCTTGGTTCAATTGGTGAAAAACTATGAGATCGTCGTCATGAAGGCTCGATTTTAGGTAAGCGACGGAGCCTTCGTTGAGTGGAATATCCCAATCTCTCTGTGAACATGAGGAGGGTCGTGGAGTATTTGGGACAACTCCGTTGTCCCAAATGGTCTGGGCTTCAGCTAATAGGGGGTCAGGGAAGTTGGAAAGCTGGCTAATGTGTGAATCGGATGAAAGACGAGAGGCGATGAAACCACTGATGGAAAGAGTAAGAGGTGAGCGTAAGCCGATACCCCCGAGCTTGCATGAAAGTGATGCTTGTAACCATGAATTTTGGTTAAAGCGGAGATTAAGGATCTCTTCGGCAAGAGATTTGACGGAGATTTCAAAAGATATTAGTCGGGGAATTTGAAAATTGAGGTGGATCGAAGGGCGTAAAGAATTTTAGGAATGTAATAGAAGTTTTTGAGGAGAAAAAAAGCTTGATGTGGAGGGAGAAACTTAGAGATGTTTTTGAAATGAAGTAAGCTGGATGATGCGTTAGTGAAGAAGTGATTGATGGATTCCAGGCCACCGACTGGAGAGCCGAGATGACTGAGGGATGAGAGTTCGGTTGTGTGGAAGTTGTGGTTGAATGGGATGGAGCAATGAAATGGGCAGATCTCAGTTTTTTGTTCATTGAGTGAGAGGCCGATAGCGTGGGAATGTGTTTTGATAATGGTGAGTGCCTTATCAACCTCGTTAGGGGGACCGCAGAGTATTCCGTCATCAATGTACCAAGTATGCAGTGAAAGATTGCAGTTGGAAGAAATGTTTTTGACCATTGATTCCAATGCAGAAAAGTATCGACCCCAAACGATCGCCTTGTTGGATCCCTTCAGATGATGAAAGTAAATAGTTGTTGAATTGGAGATGAGATGGCTTGGAGTAGCAAGAATGGAAGAATTGGGAAAAGGTGGGGAATGAGTGGTATATTTGTGGGAGAAAATGAGAGCGGCGAATGGAGTTGAAGGCGTTAGAGAAATCAATTTTAACGAGGATTTCGTTACTTGGGTTGGTTTGGAGATGGATACGAGTAGCGTGTGTGGCTATTTCGCAGCCTCCTTGGATGCCGATTCCAAGTTGATGAGGTGCTAGAATTAAGGCAGCGTTGTCCTTAATTTTGGAAGATATTAGCTTAGCGACAAGACGGCGAAATACGGTTCCGATTGCAATTGGGCGGATATCCTTATTAGGTTTTTCGAGTGCGATTAGTTTAGCGCCGAAAAAGAGTGGTCTGATAGACTCGAGAACGAGGCCGTGTGCTATTTTGTTACAAAATGTTGTTAAATTTTGTAAAATTGGGACCTGGCTGACTATGAGGGGGGGGGGGGATGTGAGATCCTGGAGGAAGATGGGACGAAGCCCATCGTAACCGGGAGAAGAGTCGTGATGGAAGGATAGAATAGATTTGCGCACCTCGGCGGGGGTGAAATCAGAAGGGAAAATATTGGGAGGAGGTGGAGGTATGAAATCAACTCAGGGGGGGGGGGTGCTTTAGTTTGAGTCTGTTAAAACTTTCTTCGTTACTAGTGGCAAATGAATCATCAGAGGCTACTAAGCGAAGAGCTGATTTGATGTTTAGGTTGTTAATTTTGTTGGAAATTAACTTTGCCTTTAATTGTAGGCTGGAAAGTTTTTTGGGTACATGAGAAGATGTTGTGGTTGTGAGGGTGAGGGGATGTAAGGTTGCGTCTTTAATTTGTTGGGTTAGAGATTTCTGAATCTCTGGATTGGGAGGTTGGAGAGTCGTGAAGGAAAATTTGAAGAGTTTGAGCCAATGATCGAGGGAGGAGAAGTTATTTAATAATAATTGAAGGCATGTGGAGAGGGCTTTGGCTACTTGTACTCTGGAGCCTTTGGGAATTTTAGAGATAATGGGAGGTTTGTCGGATTTTAGGAAGTTGATGATGTCGCCATGGGTGGTTGGTTGGAGGGGAATAAATGTGTTTGATGTGGTTGGTATGTAGACACTGTTGGGTGAGGTGGAGGAGTGGCTGTGAGTAGAATAAATGGAAAGGGGATTTAGGAAGGGAGGAGAAGGACGCTTCCCGGACTCAGGACAAACGATGCCATTGGTTTTGTGTTTGGTGAAGAGGCCAGGTTTGGTGATTTTTATGTTTTTAGAGCATGCGGGACAGTGTACCATTATGTGGATAAAGAAAGGTTGTTGTGTTGAGAATGGGGATGTGACAGAGACTAGGAAGAAATAATCTGCAGAGAATAATGATGTAAAGATAAGGTTATTAAATATGAGAGGAAAGAATGGGCATAAAGGTTGTTGGGGTTGGTTGGTGTTTGATAGAGGTTGGTTATTTGTTTTAATAAATGTAATGGTTAAAGTAAATAAAAGATTGAAAGACTGAGGAACATATATAAAAGGGGGAAAAAAAGAAAATTATTTTGGGTATGTTTATAAAATGGAAAAGAAAAATTATGTTGTATTAATGGGGATATTACAAGGAATGTAAGATAATTTGAGTCTTGAAGAATATATATATAAGAAAGTAAAAAAAAAGAAAAGATTTTGGTTCAATTGTGAGGAATAAATGTGTACAAATAAAAAAAAATTATGCATGTAAAAAGAGAGTTGTGATTATAAAAGAATAAAAAGATAAATATATATGTAAATTTTAAATTAGTTGAAATTTTGAATGTTGTTAAAAAGAAACAATATATAAAAGGGAAGAAAAAAAAATTATTTTGGGTATGTTTATGAAAGGGAGAAGAAATATTATTTTTTATTAATGGGGATATAAAGAGGAATGTAAGAGAATTTGAGTCTTGAAGAGTATATAAATGAAAAAGTAAAAAGAAAAAAAAAATTAACTTGGTTCAATTGTGAGGAATAAAGTGTACAAAAAAAATGTGCATGTAAAAAGAGAATATGTGATTATAGTTGTGAATGAAAGAAAAAATAAATATATATATAAGTGTTAAATTAATTGAAAGCTAAATGTTGTTTAAAAAAAAATATGTGAATTTATTGAATATTTAAATGTTATAAGATAAATCAGTATGGAAATTCATGAATGTATAAAATAAGTGTTAAATTGGTTATAATGTTAAATATTAAAAAGTCTATATGTAAATTTATTGATATATTATATGTGTTGGAAGGTTAAAAGTTATTTTTAAAAACAAGTTGTTTAATAAGTTTTAAAAATAAGTATTGAAAAAAAAAGAAGAAAGTAAGATAACTTCTGGTGAGAAAAAAGGGAGGCAATCCTTGAGTCTAAATTGGGTGGATTGAGAAGACTTTTGAATATTAATGTTTGAAGTTAAATTATCCCTTTCTTTGGAATTGAAGCCTCTTGAAGAATAGACATGTTTGATTTAATAGAGAAAATAGACCGGATTTATTGTTGGTACATAATTGTTGTTAAGATTCCAATGAGTTTTCCTTTACAACATTCTGTTATATTGCTGGATTCAATTTTATGAGATTGGGTGACATAATGATGATGTTAAGGTGAATTTGTGGTTGCAGTAGAAGATGTTACTTTATATCTCTATTGTTTCTCTTTAAAAAGAGTGTCAAATGTCATAAATGCTTGATTATATAATGTGCTGTAACCATCTTGATGGATGATGCTAAGGTGAATTTATAATTGCTTCAATTTGTAATGCCAGCTAAAATTGGGGAGATGTTACTTCTGATGTATATAAAAAAAGATGGAGTTGCTTGATTAAGGTTATTTCAATTGGTCATTGATATAGTAAATGAATAGTCAAATAGGTTTTGTTAGTTGGTATTATATTATAAATTTTAATTATTAGTCAAAGGCGAAGATAGCCTGAATAATCACAAATTGGAATAATATTCTTTAGGACTATTGGTTCCACTGACAAAGAAAAAATATTGCGAAAGATTCAAAAGGATTTTTCTAATTGTTGATGATTTTCAAAGAACCATGCTAGATTATTTAAGGGCTTTATCCCAAAATAATGTCAAAATTTTGTTCTACCATTAATTCATCTAATAATCGAAAAACCTTGTGATACAATAAAATTAATGTTTTCAATAAAACACAAGAAAATTTTCAAAGCGGACATTCATAAAAATGGTAATAATATTTTGAGCATATACTATATTTTATAATGCATTTAAAAAAAAATAAAACTAATATTTAATTTATAAAAATGAAAAAAAATTTTGAGAATAAGTTATATTTTTGAGAATTTTGCATACAAATTTATTTTTTTTTGTGGTAAAATATAGGAATTGTTAATTCCGTAATATTTAAGTTATATTTAGAAGAATTTTGCATACAAATTTAATTTTTTTTTGTGTTAAAATATTTAAATTATTTTTTATAGGAGAATTTTGCCTACAAATTATATTTTTTATTTCAAATTTTTATTGACCCCACCTTTACAACATTTTATTTAGGCTTTTCTTTAATCCCAATCATGGAAAAATAAAGGAGTTTTTTAATTATTAAACTTAAATATTTAAAAATAAATAAATTTTTCCATATTCTATTACGATTTATTTGTTTTCCCAGTATTGGTAATATATATATCGATAAATTTTTCCATATTCTATTACGATTTATTTGTTTTCCCGGTATTGGTAATATATATATCGATAAATTTTTCCATATTCTATTACGATTTATTTGTTTTCCCAGTATTGGTAATATATATATATCGATAAATTTTTCCATATTCTATTACGATTTATTTGTTTTCCCAGTATTGGTAATATATATATCGATAAATTTTTCTCTTCGAATAATTAAGTTATAAATTATTTTACAAATATGAAAAATGGCGATTGTTTTAATAGCGTCGTCTTATTTTTCCGCAACAACAACCCGGGAACGTCTTGTTATCGGTACTAGGACATGTTGGCGCGTTAATTCCACAGCTGTAATCATTATTTTTTTAAAAAAAATATATATATAAGGAGAGAAATGTTATGCAATAGCAAAATTCATTCGTTCATTCTGGTAGGGCCGATCCATCGCCAGGGTGCAAGAATCGGATGGTTAGGAGATATCCATTTAGATAAAACCACATAAAAATTATTTTATTTGCTAATCATCGCCTTTGCATGTCTAACAAGGTACAATTATAACTATATATCGTAATATAATTTATTAATAAATATTCACAGCTAAAAAATATCGTACAATAAAGAAATATTGCCCAAAAACATCTGATATCTAAATATCGAAAGGGTGAAAAAATCGCAGGCTAGGAAATGTCGTTACAGATGGTCTAGGTAATGATAAGGGGAATAGATGGCATTACCTCAAATTTAATTTAACAGATGCTTTAAATTAATTAAACCCCAATATGTTAATTCAGAGATCAGAAAAATATCTAGAATCCTTTAACTACATACAATCAAGATAGGGAACAATATCAATATCAGCCAGGGATTTCAACAGGGCGATTCTCTAAAGAAACCTTAATGATCCCACATCTAAACAAAAACATTCTTAAACTCTTGCCATACTTTGTCTATCAAAAACTTCATAGATATTCCCTAAATTCTGTACTGATTTAAGTGATCGCAGGTATACTTATTTCCAGACATCCGCCCAAAATTACAAAATAAAATGAAATCCATTTTGGGAGATGTTTTTAATTTAAATTGTGCCAGAATATGTACAAATTGCCTTCAGAATGCAAGAATGCAGTGGACTGGATTTATGTGATCTTCCATCAGTGCGAGAACTCATTTTTATTATAATCAAACTCATAGAGGATTTGTCATGAAATGTCGAGTTATCTAGTAGGTCGGCAGTAATAGAGAGGTAATTATCCCACAACCAGTCAACAAAAAGAGCAGGATTTCAGTCATTGTGTCGTTTTCCATTGAATATCTACATTTGAGCAACGACCCAGAACAGCTTACCAACATCAGTTCATTTGTTATGGACACGACTGGTTATAAATTGATAGAAGGCCTACCAGGCAAAAATAAATAGAATCATTTCTGACGGACGCCGAATTTAGATACGCAGCGGCAATCAGACTCGAAGCGGATCATTTTTAACCCCTATAAATATCAAAGGATGCGGAGGCGGGAACTATTATTAAAATAATACAATTTAAGATAAGAGATATGTCAACCAATAGCATCACCACTCGTCCCATGGGACAAAAAACAATAAATTTATCGGTTTATGTTTATTGTTATTTATGCTTACTTTCATGGCCATTACAAATCACTACGAGTTGCCGAGTGGAATAAACGTTAATACTCTCATATATATATATCTGCCGATAACGTATTCATCCTATTGGTTGTGCCAACTTCCGGTTCATTTGGAAGAGAGGCTAAATCTCTTTTTTTTCCAAACTTAAAAGTCAAAGGAGCTCTAAATCCACAATCGTAGTATTTAAAAGTAAACAAAACATAGGCTATGCAGGAATTCGCTTTAATTCAAATGTAAAAATTTTAGGCCCGGCCCGGATGGTATTGGTTTTTGCTCGGCTCAGCTCCAAATATTTACCGAAAGTATCCGGCCCGGCCTAGTTAAGACCGGTTTTTTAAAATAACGTTAACTGAATTCATAATTACTAAGTTAGCTAAATTCTTAGTAACAAATAATTTTTTATGTGGTTAGCCGAATATTTTTCCAGAACTCTTTAGGGCCATATAATATTTAGCAATGAATGAGTTGTCATCCGGAAAATAATCCATCATTCGTTTCATTCCCAACTTAAATTTTAAAATAATTTTTAGTTATCCTCGACATTTGGCAAGTACGTTTTTTTCTTATCAAAAATAGGGTTAAGCCGGGTTTTGTTCGCTGGTCAGGTTCAGACCGGATGATTACTAAGTTGCCGGGTTTTGTTAACTGGTCAGGTTCAGACCGGATGATTACTAAGTTGCCGGGTTTTGTTCGCTCAGGTTCAGATCGGATGATTACTAAGTTAGCTAAACTATTTTTTTTGAGTCGTGCAATATTATTTAGTCATAAATCTAAAAAAAAAATTTTAAGTTATCCTTGACAGTTTCAAGGATGATTTTTCTTATCAAAAATGGGGTTTAAGTCGGGTTCGGCGTCGCTTCACGCAGAACGTTTTTTACAAAACACACTGAACCTCGCGAATCTAGAAAAATCATTTTTCTGGGAATTTACTCCAAGCAATCCGTATGCAATATAAGATCTTGCCGGGTGCAGTAGCATTCCATACAATATTTAGGTGATGATCTCCAAACTTCGCCGGGACCAAATGTGACATTGAAATCGGAGACACTAACCGTACATTTGTCTAAATCGTAAAATATTCAATCGTTTACTAAAAAGGACAGAAGTCACTCTCAATAAAACACCTCGATTTTCTAATGCTTATTAGGATTCGCAAGTTGGTTAATAAACTACATACATAAATGTTATATTAAAGAAAGAAAGAAAGAAAGAAAGAAAGAAAGAAAGAAAGAAAGAAAGAAAGAAAGAAAGAAAGAAAGAAAGAAAGAAAGAAAGAAAGAAAGAAAGAAAGAAAGAAAGAAAGAATAAAATAATGAAAGCCTTACCAGTTGTAGATATTGCATGGAATGCTCCCTGAACGAAATGGGATGATCGTATTATGACACACATCAATAACAACTTCACGATTAGATTCGACAGTAAATTTTCTAATTGAGGCATCTATTGATTTAGCTTTAATTTTTTTTAAAAAAATATATATATAATTAGCCTAGTTAGTTTAATAGTTATAATTAGCTATTGGCCAAGTTTATTTTAAAAATATCGGTATCTGATGAGATAACTGGTCGGCTAACAACTGTGGTTAGCGGATTTTTTAGCTGGGCGGAAAAATAAGCGATTCATCAACTATATCAACTATAATAATTAGCAATATGGCAAGGTTAAAAAAAATAAATTCTAAAATATTATTAGAAAATTCGAATATAAATGGTATTTAATAAATACACCCCCCCCCCACCATCCTCCCTTACCACTGTTTCATCTAGATAAGGAACTTATTCTGTATCCTCATGATTATTTTCTGATGCTCTTCCAGCGATCCTAAGTAATGAGTCCAGGCTAGTTTCTAAGGATTTTTAAAAAAAACCCGAATATTTCTACTCTTTTATCATTCCTTTCTCTCACATTCATATAGACACCAGTTCCCCAATATTTTAAAGTATTGTTCGTTTCAAAGTGAATTTGAGTATTTGTTTGTTCCAAGTGAAAAAAAGGTTTGCCAGTGAAAGACATCCTTATTTTTACTTTTAACTTTCTTAAATAAATCGCAAAGTTATTTATAAATATATAAATGCAACATAAATATTAAAATAAATAATAATGGGGGTTCGAGACAGAAATGTGAAAACCAGAACCCGGGTTCGAGAATTTTAAAATTACCGATTTTCCAAAGATGGGTTATAACCTGCCCCAGGCCCATTTTACCCCGGGTTTAATGAGTTGTCTTTAAATCGGTCTCTGTTTGTTGAGGTTTCAAAATGTCTAACCAAACAAATTTTAAATTTCCTGAACCCGGGTTCTGGTTCACATCCCTGGGATTTGAGATTTTTTTTTCCTATAAGCTTAATTATGAAGGCTAAAAAAAAATTTTTTTGATGCATGACTCTAATAATGATCTTCATTCCTATACTTAGAGCAAGCCACTTCACTCCCCCTTCCTTAATATTATAATCAACTGGTTGATGCACTTGTCCAGACCCGGGGTTCAGACCTCCATTTTTTAACGCGTAAACGAAGGTTTTTCTCTCTGCGGAGGAATCGCGTTTTATATTGTAATTTACTCATATTACACTCATCTCGGGCATGTTGCTTACTCGACAATTTTCAAAACAAATCCATTGACGTTCCCATTTTATAACATTTTACATCCCCCCCCCCTTCCCCCCCAATTCCTCAAAAACGACTTGACATTTATGTTTTTTTTTAATTTCCTTGGGGAATCATATTCTAAGCAAGTGATAATTCTAGAGTAATATCACCAGAACTCGCCTTTCCAGTTTTATATACAATCCTACCTTCTGTCCATAAATTTTTTAGTTATATGTTCACTCTTCAATCAGCTTCGGGTCCAATAATCAGGTTTCTCTTCTCTTCCCTGTTGTGCGACAGCAAACATTTCCTAATATAATTCACAAAATTACACTGATTTATTCTTCTCTGAAGGATTTAGGTATAAACTCTTAACAATAACTGTCAACCTGAGACTTCCTTCCAGAATAACTCAACTCCCCTCCCCCAACACACCACCGAGACTGTAGATAGCGATTCAATTATAGAATGGATAGACTGAAGATCCTAACCCCTTATTTTTTTTCAATTGCGACAACATGTTAGAGAACCCTAATAATATGATCACTTCCCCAAATTTAGTTTCATTTTGCTGGTGTCTAAGAAGCATTTAAGCAGCATCAGACAAATATTATTTTTTTATATAAAGGATTCACATATTTTAAGCCAAATAATATTTAAATTAACCTGTGTAACGTCAAACGATATGATAGAATTAGATTATCAGTGTTTTCTTTCAACAATTTTATCTGAATTAATACAGTATAATAATATTTTTTTTTAAAGTTCAAAACTTACTTTAATTAATTTAAAACATTATATTTATATTTAAAACTTTAATTAATTTAAAACTTTAATTTTGCATTTAAAAACTTTATTCAAATAATTAAGAAGAATATAAGTAAAATTAATTTTGTAACAATCATATTAAAATAATCTCATTACTTAACAATAATATGCGATGATGATCTCAATATTTATAAAGAAACGTCATACATGAATATATATATAATATTTATCATCATAAAATGGATATAATAATTAACGAGTTATTATTTATATCGATAGATGGTAACTGAAAGCTTCATTCCTCTGAAGAAGAACTAGGAAAGTTATCTTGAGTTAGTGGTAAAAATTTGTCAAGGAATGCCTATCAAAACTGCATATTCTCAATAATAATAAGGAAATTCCCTATATAATATGAAATAAATGTTCGATTACTTATAACGATACATTATATAATATATAATTTCTAATTTTTTCTTTTTAGATTTCACCTTTTTCTGGTGGTAAACTCCTTGCAATATCTCTCTTTCCACTTTATGTTAGTCATTACTATCTCTTTCATCTAATTTATATTTCTTCATATTGGCTTCTAACTTTATGGCCCCATTGAAGTTTTGGCCTTCCTCTTTTACGTTTGCCCCATCACTTCCAAACTCTTAACCTTATTTCCTGTATAGTTCATAGGGACCCTCTCATTGTGTGCCCGTAACCACCTAAGTCTGTTTACCATTATCTTAGTCTCAATAGGCACTACCTTTAAAATTCCAATATTCTTGCACTTCGCATCTTATTCTTTCTTGCTACCCCAGCATTCATCTTTATATACATGTATGTATATGATGAACCAAAAAAAAGATAAATAAATATTTTTCATAAGTATCTTCGGAAATCAAACTGTAAAAAGTCGTAAAATATATTTATGTTAAAAAGCCAGAGGGTTCTTATTAAGTTTTCAGCTAAAAAAAGATTATGTAAAGGCATCGTAGATTATGGCCAATAGATGCCCAAATGAGTGTTGCTAACTCAATACTTCATCCACAATAATACTAGGCAGACCTGAAGATTAAGCTTGTAGAAGGAACAGAGGTTTGGACATCTATTAGCGAAATCTCGTAGATTAGGGCAATATTTGTCCGGGCTAAAATATTGAGTTAGCCGTTTTTAAACGAGTCCAACACTTGTCCAAGCATTTCTGCCAGCTACGAGCACGATATTACTTTGGTTACAATTTTAACCGAGTCCGTTATCATCCAAAATAGACCCGCATCGGGCATTTTAACAACACCGGATGTGAACCCGCCTAACGAGAAATTTTAAATTTAATTTGATGGAAATTTTGATAACCGAGGAACTTAATCAAAACCGATTTCCTGAGAGGGGTCCGAACCTGCCCCAGGTCCATTTTACCCCGGGTTTAATGTTAACCGAGTCCGTTATCATCCAAAATAGACCCGCATCGGGCATTTTAACAACACCGGATGTGAACCCGCCTAACGAGAAATTTTAAATTTAATTTGATGGAAATTTTGATAACCGAAGAACTTAATCAAAACCGATTTCCTGAGAGGGGTCCGAACCTGCCCCAGGTCCATTTTACCCCGGGTTTAATGTTAACCGAGTCCGTTATCATCCAAAATAGACCCGCATCGGGCATTTTAACAACACCGGATGTGAACCCGCCGAACCCGGGTTCGAGAAATTTTAAATTTAATTTGATGGAAATTTTGATAACGGGAGAACTTAACCAAAGCCGATTTCCTGAGAGGGGTCCGAACCTGCCCCAGGTCAATTTTACCCCGGGTTTAATGAGTTTGTCCTTAAATCGGTCTCTGTTTGTTCTGCGGTTTCAAAGTGCCCAACCAAACATTTTTAAATTTCCCTGGTTTTTTTTTCCCACAAATATTCGCTTTATTATTCGCGTGAAAAAATTGTACTTTTTAAAAAAATTTAATTTTTATCCCTTCTTTCGCAAATGGGGTTGAATTAAAACATAGAGACCGGGTTATTTCCTTTTTGAATAAACCGTAGTTAAACGGGATCCGATCCGTTAAAAAATGGCCAGCTCAATATTTTAGTCAGTCAGTTTTACCCGGACCTGAAAATTTTGATCATAGATAACGCATCTGTTCATACACCTATTAGTGAAGCATTGAGGCTTAGGCGATATATTTTCTGGATAAAATAATGAGTTAACCGTTTTTATAAATCGGCAATCGAGTTCTCTTCTCTTCTCTTCTCTTCTCTTCTCTTCTCTT
Organism: Gordionus sp. m RMFG-2023; assembly: GCF_954871325.1. Classification (NCBI taxonomy): domain Eukaryota; kingdom Metazoa; phylum Nematomorpha; class Gordioida; order Chordodea; family Parachordodidae; genus Gordionus; species Gordionus sp. m RMFG-2023. The sequence goes on from NC_088775.1 coordinate 1,035,477, forward strand.
CTCTTCTCTTCTCTTCTCTTTTCTTCTCTTCTAATCTCTTCTAAATAACAGTATATGGAAGGTAAATCTAAGTTTACACATAAAGATTATTTTTCTAGCAGAGTTTATAAATATTTCATATACAGTTTTTGTTTTCTATTATCGTATTGTTTTTTATGTTTTTAAAAAAAAAATTTAATATCAAATGAAGATGAATTTAATAAAAAAAACAATTGTTGATCAATTTTTTTCAAATTTTCTTCTAATAATCCGAAATTAAAGTTTTTTTTTAAAAAAAATAACTAAAGTTTTTTTTAAAGATTAAAGTTTTAAATTTAATTTAAATAATGTTTTAATTAAAAAAATTTAAGAGTTCTTTTATAAAAAACAATATAAAAAACAATATAATAATAATACCAGATTCATTACAAAAAATATATATTAAGCTTGAAAGAGATAATACAGTTGTGGTTTAATTCTATAATATCGTTTAACGTTAGCGTTACAAGTAAATTTTAATATATTTGTTCGAAAATAATTATGATGCGAAGTTTTATATTCTGTTAAAAACACTGGTAAATCAAGTTAAGAATCTGGTTGGCAAGTCCCATGTTATCGGGGTTCCCTAAGATACTATAGCGTCATCAAAATTATCGGTATGTTAGCAACCTAAGGTAGGTATCATCTAGTCTGTCTATTTTTATCTGGGAGGTAGGGGTGAGGGTGGGGGTAGCCATATTGGCTTGAGGGGATGAATCCTCGAGAGAAGAATCTATCAAAGAAGGAATTTTGAGAATGGAAAAGAAAACGTTTGCTATTTTGGGGGTCCAGCTGGGAAGAAAGATAATGACCTGATTTTAAGATGATCTAAAGGACCGAGTTAAATTTTGTGCGCACGACAAAGTAAGGTCGTGATTGACGAGGCGGGTGACACATAGAATTACGAGCGTTGTTAGAGAATTGTGCTGAGAAAAAGATTCTCTAAAGGCATAAGAATGAGATTAGAACCCAAATATTTAATTTTTTTTTTTGAATGGGTGGTAGAAGATCTAAAAGGGTTGTAAACGCAGGAGTTAGAGGATCTGTTATAAAATATTAGGGGGGATGCCAACATACCCGAGAGTATTTGTCGAGGTTCAGAAAAGAAGATCGTATTAGGGATTCCGCAGAATCGGAATCAGCCTGAGACAGCTATTTAATTTTTCGGTCGGCAGTTATCTCACTATCTATAGTTTTTAATTTCTCAATTAGAGAATTTTTCCTCCTACAAGCGCTTGAAGATTTAGCCGGTAGAATCAGACTATTTTTTTTAACCAATTCCCCAATACCATTACAAATTATTAACATTTTTATAAAAAATATAAATTTGAAAGGCTAATATAAAAAGGATGAACCAATCAAAAAACGTCCAATCTCTTCCAATAATAACATCGTTATTCATCGTCATAATATGGGCATCCAATCGCGTTCACGGAGCAACTTACGTAGAAACATCCGATACTGGTATGAGCCCGAAAAATATATACATGTGTTAGGGCAATGTGTTTTTTCCCGGCAATGTTTTGAGCGCCAAATTTTAAAATTTAAAAAAATATCTGATTTAACCGGAAATGGATTCCGGCATGTTTGGAATACCAATCTTTATGAACTGCAATTTAGCCGTTAATCTTGAAGTCAATCATAATTATGGAAAAACTAATATAAATTGTATTAAGTTTCAAAAGTTTATGGTTGAAATTGGCTGAAATTTATAGGGTGAGGTATTCCAAACATGATAGAATATATTTCTGGTAAAAATCAAATTTTTTAAGTTTATAAAAAACTAAAAAAACTTGCTTAAATAATGATTTTAAAGTTGTAAAAAAACACACATTGCCAGATGTAAAATAAATATTGCCGAAAAAAACACGTAAAAACACATTGACGCTAAACATATATATTATAATATTATTATTTCTATTTTAAATCGAATTATTCTAATAATTTTTACCCATTTTTTTTTACACATTATATATTTTTTAAAGTTTAGCTTCATTTCATTTCATTTCATTTCATTTCTTTTACTTTTTTTTTAAAATTATTGTAATCTAAAGTTATTTGATGTATTTTAAACCTTTGTATTTTTAAATGAATGGCCGATAACAAAAACGACAAAGGAAATTCTTTACATTTAAATATAAAATTAACCTGATTGGTCATTCCCGTTTAATCTACAAAAATAATTTTACGCCATTTTGTAAAAAAAACATATGAGTGGAGATTAGGGCTTATATAGTTGGACCGGCTCACAAATTGTTCGAAGTTATTTTACGGGTCGGTTAAAATCCCCTCCGCCCCGACCTAACGAAACTCGCATTGACATTTTATCCGTCACTCAATCTATAAAAAAATAAAATTGATTGACAGATTTATTTGCTTAAAAACAAAATGGCGGTATAAGTTCAATCAGAACAACAATGTATATAATAGCTCCTTCCCTAAATTAAAGATCCCTAAATATTTTTTTTATTATGATTTAGGTCAATGTACGCTACGCGTTATGGGGCAAGATGATACTCTTAACCCCGGGGAAATATGGAAATCATCTCACGATCTGTGCACGGAATGTTCATGCCGCCAATCCCCAGACGACGGTTTATGGCATACGGATTGTAAAAGGTAATCCACCAAAAACGTTTCGATTTGGTAAATCCCTTCCGCGTCATGTGACTATATATCGAACTTAGGGAAGTGTTTTTTAGTAAAAAAAAAGAGACATCCATCCCTGATGAAAATATCCTTCAAATCACGATAAATTTTTTATTTTAGTAGTCTTAGTTGGTTCTGAAAATAAATTTTTTTTTTAAAAAAAACTCACCACCCTCTAGATTCATCTGTAGATGGAAAGATGTTGCTAAGTGTAAGCCGAATAAATGAATGAATGAGTGAATAAATAAATAAATGAATTCAAAAATATCTCCCGGGCTATCCACATAATAAACATATATCGCGGGAGTAAATAAAAAGGCGCGGGGCTAAATCACATGGGATTTTAATTTGGCATCTGTCAGAAGTGATCTCATTATTTTGATTGGTTGAACAGGCCTTCTAGCCATTTGTCACCATTCACGTCCATAACTAATTAATCTAAGGTTGGTAAGTTGCTTTGTATGATTTCCTGTTAAATTAGATAGTTCAAGAAACACGACCACAAAAGCTGCATTTCATATTTTCTTTAAATGTTTCTGCAGCTAGATATGCAAAATTAAGTAACGAATCCTCAATTGCTAATTAGATTAAAAATGAGTTCTCGATTAGTGATAGAGATGGCGTATGTGGAACAATTGTTTGCGGTATAGCAAAGCGTAGATCAGGTCTAAGGGGTAATTAGCAGACATTATCTGGCAAAATTTAGATTAAAAAATATTCTTTACGGATTTGATTTAAATGTCGTAATTTTTGGGAAGATTTGTGGAATTAGGAAAGTACCTAGACTAAAAAACAGAATTTTGGGAATGCTTGAGAAGTTTTTAATGGGTCTGATGCAAAGATAAGAATCTAAGGAGATATTGCACTGATGTAACATAATTAAGGTTTCTATATCATATGAATATTTGGATATTGGTTAAACTTCCAATTGGTGATCCAAGTACCTAATCATTTGATCATGGGAGTAAATATGTCTAGGATGGGTGAAGATTATTTTTGTTTTTGAATAAATTTAACATTTTCCTTTTATCTAAATGATATGTTAAGTTTTTAAAACTAAAGATAATGATAATGCTAAGGGTTTTGTTTATTTCGTTTATAGCTCCTGAAAGTAGTATAACATCATCTAAATACCAAACGTTCAGGTTAAGATCCCACTTAATCTTTATAGATCTTGAATTATTTTCTTTATTGAAAAATGGAACAAGAATGGACCTGGAGAATCGTCTGCTGAAGTCCCTGCGCTGATTTCTATATATGGCAATATTGATGGGTTTTCCATACCTTGAATGTATGTAGTCTACGAATTCAGAATATTTTTCATGGAAAACTCTGAATCACAATGTTTTGTGAATTTAATAAATTTAAAGTATTTTGCGATGTCAAATTCGAGATGGTAAAATTCTGTATACAGACCCTGACTTTAAATCTAATCCGAGTTTGTTTGATCGAAGAAATATGATAATAAATCTAATTATGGAATAATCCCGCATAAAAACACTCCCAATGCTAAATTTAATCCTGAAGAGACATAGACCCGATATCATCCACTTCGTTGTTATTATTAAGGTTAGCTCTAAATTTACGTATTCAAGCCAAGCATATTTTTCTCTCTCATGATATTTAATATTAATAATATATTATGTGGTTGATTATTACAATATTTCCTAGTTATATATATAATTTTTTCCAGCTGTGCAAGTATTAAAATAATAAATTTGAAATTTAAAGTGATCAGCCGAGTTCCGCTCGATATTTAGCAATAACCGATTTTTATGTTGAAGAAAGATAAGAAAGAAAGAAAGAAAGAAAGAAAGAAAGAAAGAAAGAAAGAAAGAAATATCGGAATGAATAAATAATTTTATTTTTTTTATATTTTTCCTCTTCTTTATAATAACGATAACAGCTGTGGAGTTGTAGCTACACCCTGTGAGAGTATTCCTGATGACGATACCCTATATCCGGATTGCTGTCCAAAACTCTGCGGCAACATATCCTGACCCAATAAACAAAACAACAACAACAATTCTATTTGATTATTTCTATAATTTACTTACATATTTGTTTTGATGAAACAGATAATATATGCGACAATTATTTTACAATGTGTTTTTACGAATTCTGCAAACACAAAATAAACGGTATTTAAAAAAAAAAAAATACGAAATTCATTTTATTAGTGTTGTTAAACAGCTGGTTTAGAATCGATTTTTTTTAAAATGGCTGACTCAATATTTTAGCCAGAAAAATGTTACCTAAGCCGAAGAGAAGAGAAGAGAAGAGAAGAGAAGAGAAGAGAAGAGAAGAGAAGAGAAGAGAGAGAAGAGAAGAGAAGAGAAGAGAAGAGAGAGAAGAGAAGAGAGAGAAGAGAAGAGAAGAGAAGAGAGGATAAGCTACGCTAATAGATGTACAAATTTTTATTCCTTCTACAAGCAAAATCTTCAGGATTGCGTAATATTATTCTGGATGAAATATTGAGTTTAAATCTCATACAGCGTCTACATGAGCAATGGGGGGTAAGAACAGTTTGTATCCATGGGAGGGGGGGGGATAATCTATTAAATTTTCTAAGATGAAGTTGGAATAAAATGTATTGCTGTTTAAAAATTAATACTTTTTTTATTATAGACCTATGATTGGTAAAACATCGAACCAAATATATATATTATACACAGTTATAGACATTATAATTCCGAATATAATGTATTTTCTGGATCATTTTGTGCTTATCCTTTTGAATGTGTAATTTAAAAGGAGTTAGAGATTCTAACAGTAAAACTCATATTCATGCCCTAACAATATACAATAATGCATTCGTTGTAAATGTGGGGTTTTTTTTTAAATTGAATCTATAGTTCTAAAAAAAATAACTCTTTTCAGGTTCACAATATTTTGATAGTTGGTTGTAGAGCATTAATAGTTGTAAATGTGTATTTTTTACATTATATACAATATTTCTTTAGATTTTATATTTAATTTTATACGATATCATATGACAATCTTATAAGTTATGCATATTTCGAATATCAAAAAAATGTCAATCAATTTATTATTCAGGGAATAGGAAACTCTAAAACCAGAGCCTAGTAATAAATTGGCACTGTCATTATATATTACTCCATTCAAATTTTGTTTATTGATTCCAGAGTTGTTAAAATATACTTTTTAAATGGATCTAGATACAGATACAACGTCTAAAATAATATCTGAATACAGATTATTTAATCAAAAATCTATCTAGATACAGATACACATACCACATTTTTATTTCTAGATAAAGGATAGATACTTGTATCTAGATCCTTTAACAACTCTGATTGATTCCCTTTGTGTAAGCTAAAAATAAGATGGTTTAAAATTATATATTTAATAATTTAAATGTGTTACGAGTTATTAATATTATTTTAATCATGTTAATTATTAGAATTAATTAATACATTAATTGTTGATTAGTCTTATATTTTAAATTTGAATATTTATTTATTTTTAAAATATATTAACATTATATCATTTGAATATCTTATATTATTTAAATTGATTGTTTAATATATTCAATTAACTTTGTTTGATATTTTTTGTATAAATAGATTGTGATAGAAAAAAGAAGTTAGTTAATAAAATTTAAATTTATATTACTAAAACAAATTTGTTTAACCTTATTTAAAATTAATAAACTCAAGTTATTATTTCTTAATATTAATTAAGGGAGATATATCATTATATATTTAAAAACAATATAATTAATAATGTCAAATTTCTTTTAGGTGGATTACGTATAGGTCTTTTGAGATGGGTTTGCATCCAGTGATAATACTGTCATTTAGACAGTGAATCTCATATGAGCATATAATTTAAATAATATATATATATAAATATTCATTAAATATTATTTTATTTTCCTTATTAAATCAGTAGATATAAGTTCAAGACTGTCAATGATCTTTTTATCATGTAAAGTAATATATATAAATCCTTGTTTAGTGACTCTCATTCATTATAAATACTACCATAGATGCACATAGTGTTGTTAAACGGCCAATATTTCCGCCAAAGAACTATTGTCTGAGGCTCCAGATTTTCGCTAATAGATGTCTAGAACCTACGTGCCATCTTACGAGCAAAATCTTCAGGCTCGAGTAATATTTTTCTGGATTTTAGAAATAGGTTAGAATCGTTTAACGACACTAGAAGCACGACATTTAATTTAAGTATAAGAATATTTTTGAAAAATAATTTTATAGATATTTCCGTTAACTTTTAAATGAATAAATTATAAGTTTCATGCAAAAATTATTTTAAAAAAAAAATATATATATGCTCGTTTTGAATGAGAATTTGCTCTAAAAGAACGATAAAAATAGAGGGTATTCATATTTTTTTTATATGTTCGAATTGAACGAGAACAAAATATGCAAATGTTGTTTAACGTATTTTGTGTTCTCTTTAATAATAGTTTTTGTAGGAGAACAGTGGTGAATCCTGTATATAAGTTTAATAAAAAATTGTATTTGTACCTCGTTACATTTTTAGTGGTGATGTATCTGTATCGGTATCTAGATCCATTTAAAAAGTATCTTTTAACAACTCTGGTTTTAGTACAAATTTAGATTTAAAAAAGAATTATTATTTTCAACTGACTTGTTTGGCTGGAACAGTAATAGGGGAAACTTGCGAAAAAAAAATTCTAACGTATAACCGACTCCTAGAAAAAACATCAAACTCGCTGGAAAGGTAGCTGAGATATGAAATCCTAAGAAAATTCGTCTCCAATGAGCTTCTTTCCTAGAATTTTGATGGAAATTTTCCTTAGGATATTCGTGGTTATTCTAACCAAGACCGGTTGTAACTGTAAGATCCCACCCTCAGGGCTATATTATTTTAGTAGTATCCTTGCCCTGATATCTATCTTGATCTGAAAAACATTAAATAGGTAAAAAAAAAACATGTTTAAAAAAAAAATGTCTAAAGATTTGAAGGTGTTTTCTAGAAATTTCGATAAAATAAATAATCTAAATCAAGGAAACATACGAAATATAAAGTTTATAGTTTTGTTTACCAATAACAGAGACCTACAGAGATACCATTTGCAAGGCCAGGCCCGGCCCGGATTATTTGATTTGATTTTTTATAGCTAATAATGACGATTTCGAATATTTGGTTTCAAAATATTCGACCCGGCACTGCCTGAGTATATAAAAAAATTGAAATACAGCACGGCCCGAGCTTAGAGCCGGGCCTGCAGCTCTTTGATCAATATAATGTTTTTTTCCAACTTTTTGATTCCTTCTAATCTTCTTAAATGACTTCTACTACGGTTTCTCTACCCTACAAAAATAATTAAGTTTCTTGTATACATACATAATATTAATTTTCCTTGGGGAGGGGGGGGGGTATGCTTAGTGCACAGATAAATCTGGCCTTGGTTTTGTTAAAGAATTTATCTTAATTTCTTAATTGAATCATACTAAGGGAGATTTATAATCCAGGGAATATTGGAATTACTGAGCAATGTAATCTTAAATCATTTATAGAGTAAACACATTTATCCTTTTTTTTAAAAAAGATTTAAGATTTTTCCGGATTTGTATTCCAGTCTGCGAGTAGAAACCTATACCATATGAAATTTTAATAAAATTTTGCATTTAATTTTTAAATAAATCTATCTTACATGGATTAATTGAAGTTTACCTAAAATTCCATTGGCAAATAATTATATGAATAAATCTTTCTTTCTTTCTTTCTTTCTTTCTTTCTTTCTTTCTTTCTTTCTTTCTTTCTTTCTTTCTTTCTTTCTTTCTTTCTTTCTTTCTTTCTTTCTTTCTTTCTTTCTTTCTTTCTTTCTTTCTTTCTTTCTTTCTTTCTTTCTTTCTTTATTTCTTTCTTTCTTAATAGTTTTTTTATAAATTAAATTTATTATCACCATTAATTTTTTTTAAAAATTTATATCAATTCATTTGTTTTTTTCATAAATTTCAAATATCCAATAAAAAAAAAAATTATTGTCGCTTCGTTTTTATTGGCTGAGTCTCGGGTGGACGCATTTGATTGGACAACAATCCGGATATGATTCCTGCGTATAAGCGTAGCAAGAGAAATTATTGGGATTACATCTGTAGAAAAAAAAAACATTATTATTAAAATAAGAAGAAAAGTTTATTAGGTAAATAGATTATCCGAATAGATCTTATTTAGCAAACGACTCTAAAGTCGATCAGACATTAAGGAAATATCGCATGACCAACAAAATGACATATCATGAAAGGAGAGGAGGAGGAAGGAAGGAAGGAAGGAAGGAAGGAAGGAAGGAAGGAAGGAAGGAAGGAAGGAAGGAAGGAGGAAGGAAGGAAGGAAGGAAGGAAGGAAGGAAGGAAGGAAGGAAGGAAGGAAGGAAGGAAGGAAGGAAGGAAGGAAGGAAGGAAGGAAGGAAGGAAGGAAGGAAGGAAGGAAGAGGAAGGAAGGAAGAGGAAGAAAGGAAGAAAGGAAGAGAAAGAAAGTTTTTAAGAACATAATCCCAAACTGAGACTAATCTTATGAACAACTTCATTTTAATATTAATTTTTGAGCGGAGGAAATATTTCGGAACGCTTCGCGAAGATCGGTTTAAATGAATGTTGGCGCGTTATGAAATTATCCGCTTATTATAAGAGTTAAAAATTCTAGCGGATTCGAAATCTCCCACCAAAAAAACTGGACTGAAGTTCGTTTTGAGGCAGGTTGGACAAAATTATTTAAATATTTTTACGAATTACTCATCGCAATCCATCCGCATCATGTAATAGTCGCCATACGGAGCGCACTTGCATTCCATACAAATGTGAGGCGGCGCGTTATATTTTTCGCCGGGGCTAAACTTAGCCTCGAGGTTATAGAGCTTTACAATACATTTATCTAAATTTAAAAACAAAACAAAAAAAATATTCTTTTTTTTATCCGAAAATTTAAAATCAATATCCGGTATCTTTAAATAAAACAGCTGTTAGATTCGTGGTTTACATGTGATGCCGAGCACGACATACCTTAAAGTTAATTGGTTATAATAGGAAGAATATACATAATTAGACGAGAACCCTGATATTGGCTAGTTTGACACAGTATAAAAATTAGATGAACAAAAAAGATCCTGATGTTGGGCTTAGAACTTTCTAAGTACGATGCTAAATACCCCAATTTTTATAATAGTTTTTACTCATTTCTAAACGAATTCAAATACATAATGAATAAATTGTCCGTTTAATATACAGATTTCTTTATACTTACCCACGCATTATGTTTGCAATAAACACCCCCCCCCCCCCATGTATTATCATTATTTCAAAAAAATTTAAAAATTTGTACTAATCTAGAATGACTATTTATTATTTTTAAAAATGTGATATATCCCCTTTGAGGCGAATTAAACAAAATACGCTGTATTTTAATAATCTCCGCCGCGATTTTACGCTAAAGGGGAGGTTGTTCTGCCAACAAATAGTACGATTTCGCGATAAAAAATATACAAAATATGAGGTATTTTTATGGCGCGAATTCGCGCTTTACTTTGAATGCAGTGTAATGTTGCATATCATTAAACAAAATATCTTTGAATGACGTTCCATCTATAGGCAGTGAAGTTTACTAACAGCTGATTTCAAATGCAATGCAAACTTTTAATGAGTGTAAATTAAATTCACTTCATTTATTTAATTCCTTATTTTGCACATTTAGGCATAGCCATCATTTTCCTGAGGATGTGAGAACACTATTAGTTAATTTTTCCACTGTACATTAGAAAAACGCTAAGCGTTCACATGACAGACTTTTGGCGTGTTTAATGACACGAACACTAAACCTAGACTGATATTTCATTTATTAAGTGTTTAAAAGTATATATAGATTGAAATCAGCCAATGAACAACCTTAAAGCGAAAGTAACTTTATAAAAAAAATATGCATTTATTGGGCGCATACAATAGCCAATCACAATTCGAATTCCAAATAATGATTTAAGTTACAGGACAAGAATTTAATCGAAAATTTTTATAGGGCTTACTGTCAAAAGATAATTGATAGTAGGCTTTTCCGTAAACGCCACGGTATGATAGCCATATCATCGTGACACACAAACACCTGATGAGAACAGATCGAACATCCTTTAATCGGGGCATTATCTTTTGATTTTAAAGATTAATTTTTGAGTTTTTTAAATATATATATATATATATATAATTAACAGAGTTGTTAAGATACTTTTTAAATGGATCTAGATACAGATACATCGTCTAAAATAATATCTAGATACCGATATTTTATTTAAAAATCTATCTAGATACAGATACCATATTTTTATATCACAGGATCTAGATACTTGTATCTAGATCCTTTAACAACTCTGATAATTAATAAAGTTTGGTAATGGCTAAAAGTAATTTGGCTAAATTTACAGGCGCTTGCAATTAGAAAATCTGCTAAATAGATATTTTTCGGCTTAAACTCGTTAAGGAAAGATTACGACTAACATTAGAACAATTATCCAATCATGAATAATTAGCAATGACATGTTAAAAATTTAAAAGAATGTGCGAACCTTTTCAGTTAGAGTTACTAAATGATTGGTTGTAATGCCTCCAGTTCTAACTCCATTCAATCAATGGAAGATAAAATACTCACTTATTTCTACTCTCGAATTGAATAAATCTGGCTACTGAATCATTCTCTTCCCTCTAATAAGCCAATTGCTAAACATTTCTCATATTTTTTTATTTACAATTACTAGAAAACTCCTCTCAACTAAACCATCCATTATATTATTACCTCTTGGTCTCAATTTTTACAGCCTTTGTTATATGATTATAGATATCGTTACAGTTAGCTTCTTACCATATATCCTTTACATTACTTGAAGCAAATCATTAACCTATTTATTTCTACATTATTAATGCCAGGTATCGATGATTATAGATATATCCTACAGATAGCTTCTTACCATATATCCTTTGATGCCAGGCACCGATGCTAACCTCTCATTCCCACTATAACTATTCTAAGAATTTAGGGTTCTGCCCCTTATTCCCTTTGCGTGATATCCCTTTGGCATCCTAGAAACATATCCCCTTTGATAAATAATATATTTACACGTTCTCGTCTACCTTTTATAACTTAATAATTCTGTCACCAATCTCTTTTTCTATATAAAAGTCTCTTACTCAGACACTGTGATGCAAGGCTCCAAGGAATCTAGTAATATCATTCATAATTCTATACGCCTTTCGCCTTCCAGCTCATTCGCAGCTCAAATTTGGAAGGATCCTGATAAATTCTAAGCAGCTCTCAGCTGTATAACAAAAAGCTTAAAAACCTTTCCTAAAAAAAACCCAAAAAAAGGTTTAATTTTACCCGTATAATGTCGAATGATTTGATCGAATTAAAAACCGTCTTATATTATTTCCTCTTTCCTCTTTCAACTTGATTCGATTTTTAATAAACTGATGATTTAAATTTAAATTTAATTATATTGCATTATATTTATAATAAACTTTATATATTATAAAAAACTTTAAATAAATAGATGGGATTAACTTTCGTAATACATTGTATATTTTTTAAATAGACGCGCTGATAAACAATAAATGACGATAATGATAATAATAAAGAAACGTTTTATTATAATAAATAGGGTTTTTGGGGAAAATTTAGAAAATATGCTGATTCTTTGCTAAAAATGGGTATCTAAATAACTTTAGTCAACTATAAAGCTTAGCCATTATTTTATCCAAAAAATATTAGAATCAAATCTTGAAGTTGAGGAGACTCATCTTAGAAGCCTAATTTCAAATTTTTAGGGCTAAAAGTTTGACTAAGCCAGATGGTGCTAGTTAGCTAATTTAACGACACAAGAAATAATATTAGGAAATCGAGTCAAAATTTCGGGAATGGGAAGTATGTATGAAGTAGTAAGGAGTCAGTCTCTTCGATATTTCTGATGCCGATCCAGAGAAATATTGTCTAGAGCCTTAGAGATTTTCTTTAATAGATGTTCAAACCTTTTTTTTTAGCATTCTAACGAGCAAGAATTTAAGACTTTGTGCATAATATTTTTTTTTCTGGATATGATGTGTGGAATTAGTCGTATTTTTATAAATCGGCTCAAATACGAATCGTAGGGGTATTTTTACTACTTTTAACTATAATGACAGCATTTTTAAGGAAAGAAGGAAAGATAGAAAGAAAGAAAGAAAGAAAGAAAAGAAAGAAAGAAAGACAACACTACACTTAGATGGATTCAGAAGTTGACAATTTTTTAAAAAAAAGTAGCATTGGAGGGAAATTGCGCAACTTTTGGATATATTTTTATGATTTGAATTAGGGGTGTGAACCCAAACCCGTATTCAGGAAATTTAAAATTGTTTGGTTAGGCATTTTGAAACGGCAGAAAAAAACAGAGACCGATTTAAGGACAACTCATTAAACCCGGGGTAAAATGGACATGGGGCAGGTTCGGACCTATCTTAGGGAAATCGGTTTCGGTTAAGTTCCTGTTATCAAATCTTTCATCGAATTAAATTTAAAATTCTCGAACCCGGGTTTGAATTCGGGTTCACCTCCCGGATTTGAAATTAACAATAATAAAAAAATGACAATTATTTTTGTAAAAGAGGGTTCGGCAAGAAAGTAACTTTTTAGTATCTCCATGAGAATGAGCTGCACAAAAAAAATAAAATAAGGAATGAGAATTGAAATTTTGAAAGGCGAGTTAGATTCCTAAAATGTATCTAGGATTAAGAATGTTGCATTAGAGGTGTAGGAAAATAAAGGTTTTTTTTTTTGGTGAATGATTTTGAAAAGTATAACTTATAAATTTTAGCATAGAGATAGTTATATATATTATTAATATTTTTTGTAGTTAGCGGCAGTTGACTTTGTAAGTATTCCTACGATTATAAGTTGACAATTTGTAAGCGATATGGAAATTTGATGGTGTAGTTTTTTTAGTTAACAGATTTGCTATCAGTAAAAAAAAAAAAATTAGTAAATATTACTTGGAAATATATTAATTAGAAATGTATCTGTATTTATTCAAGAAATATTAGTAATAAACTAATATGACCAAAGCAGAAGAAGAAGCAAGGTAATAAGTTTTATAACTTTTGTTTTATGAAAATATAAAAGGGAAAAATCGTATCTTAAAATTGAAATTTCCGATCCAGTTAACAAATTAGATATAAGTATACAAATAGTAAAATATTCTTTCTTTCTTTCTTTCTTTCTTTCTTTCTTTCTTTCTTTCTTTCTTTCTTTCTTTCTTTCTTTCTTTCTTTCTTTCTTTCTTTCTTTCTTTCTTTCTTTCTTATTCTCAAATAGCATTTAATAATATTCATTTGTATCGTATTTAGGAGAGATTTGGCTTTCCTATATTATGGACATATTGTGTTGTTTTTAAATTTGATGAATCGGTAAAATTATGAAGAAAAAGAAATTCCATAAATAAAGGTATGGAAGGAAGGAAGAGGAAGGAAGGAAGGAAGGAAGGAAGGAAGGAAGGAAGGAAGGAAGGAAGGAAGGAAGGAAGGAAGGAAGGAAGGAAGGAAGGAAGGAAGGAAGGAAGGAAGGAAGGAAGGAAGGAAGGAAGGAAGGAAGGAAGTTCGGGTTAAGAATCATTTACCTAAGGACGATTTTCAGATTTAAAAAAATCTGATTTTTACAGGAATTGTAATTTTGGCATGTATAGAGTATCCCCAAATTGTAAATTTTAATTTGCGATATACCTTATAAAACTTACTTCTAATTTATATTAATTTTTTTTTATACGGATTTTTTTTCGAATAAATTTAAAAAAATAATACCCAAATTGTCTGTGGCCTGAAATTGGCTGAAATTTATAGGGTAAATTACTCTATGCTAGATTATATTTCCGGTCCTCTCGGTAAAGGAATTAAAATCAAGAGATTCTGAATTACCATGGATTCCATGTCCCCATAATCCCCATTACGACATATATATATTTATCTTATTATTATATTCTAAATGTCAATCAAACTTAAATCATATGATTATAATATGTAACGAACGCACAATTTTTAAGCAAACTAAAATATTAACATATGTTTCACGAAAAAAAGTATGGCCTAAATTCTATTTACACCAAAGGGGTAAAATTTTGGAGTTATTTAAAATGTTTTAACTCCGCACATTTCTAAAAAAAAGAAAAAAGGGTATCTTTAATATGAATATGTCAATCAAACTTCATTTCGGGAAGTGTAGTGTTGTTAAATTACCTAACCTCGAATTCATAGTGACGCGATTGCGATCGCGATTTAACAGCTGATTGATTTTTAAAATCTGTTTTACGAGATCAATTTTTATTTGTTACTATTAATTACATCTTTAAATTCAAATTTTATAATAATAATCTAAGAAATAATGATTTTAATAAAGAATAATTGATCTCATAAACAGATTTTTAAAAGCAATCAGCTGTTAAATCGCGATCGCAATCGCGCCACTGTGAATTCAAGGTAACTTTGACCATCTCTATTGTGGCCTAGTCTCAAGCTTTTAGCCTAAAAAATTGAATTAAGCTTCTAAGTTGAGACTCTCAACTTGAAGATTGATTAGAATATTTCTGGATAAAAATATGCTAGTTGACTGAAGTTAGGTAGTTTAACAACACTAGTGTACAGTAAAAAACGTCAGAACATTTTAACTGTTACGATTCGATGAATACCCATGCAATCGCGCCACTGTGAATTCAAGGTAACTTTGGCCATCTCTATTGTGGCCTAGTCTCAAGCTTTTAGCCTAAAAAATTGAATTAAGCTTCTAAGTTGAGACTCTCAACTTGAAGATTGATTAGAATATTTCTGGATAAAAATATGCTAGTTGACTGAAGTTAGGTAGTTTAACAACACTAGTGTACAGTAAAAAACGTCAGAACATTTTAACTGTTACGATTCGATAAATACCCATGGATGATATATTTAAAAAAAAATTAATAAAAAAGAGGGAAGACATGGGGAGTACATTTGGTACAGGGGAAGATTAGGCCACTCCAAACCCTATTTTTTTTAATCTGACAAATTTTCTAGAATCAATATAAACAGGAAAATTTAATATTATAACTGAAAGCTATTTATTAAAATTAGCGGTCTTCGGTCATGGTTGGTCATGGTAAAGTTGGGACACGCCATTTTAGCTCACTTTTACCATTTGTAAGTTTACGCGAAATTACAAACAAAAGGAAAGGAAAACATCTTCTTGTGTAAAGAAGTTTATGGAAGAGCCTCAAGTACACGAATACCACGTCTATCATAAATTTATCATGTTATTTTTTTACAGGTATTTATTTAATTATATATGTATTTTTCTTTAGTAACTCCTAAATCGATACTTATGTTTGTTATGTATTACAAATATTATCAATAAAATCAATTATTTCATTGACTCTAAGTCTCATTGGAATATGCTTCACAGACTCTAAGTCTCATTGGAATATGTTTAACAGACTTTAGCCTCACTGGAATATGTTTCCCATTCAGTCTCACTGGAATATGTTTCACAGACTCTAAGTCTCATAGGAATATGTTTTACAGACTTCAGTCTCACTGGAATATGTTTCACAGACTTCAATTTCACAGACTCTAGTCTCACTGGAATATGTTTCACAGACTTCTAGTTTCTCTGGAATACCGATTTTTAATTAATTTATTTATTTAGACCTCTATCTTATGAGTGAACCAACTATCACATATGTGTGTCCCACCGTTACCCAGAATATATCACAGTTGGGACACTAAAAATTTTTTCAAATAACCTATAACTTTTAGGATACAGATGATGTTTTGCTTATCCATAATTAGTCTAATTTAATTGATTTTAATTCAGGTTTAAACACGAAAAATGTCCCAAACCATCCCCGGTCTCCCCCTACTACAATTTAGAGGTAGGAATCGATAAGTATTAAAAACCGGATAAAATGCGAAAAGTTTTACAAGTCCGACAATCGCTGAATCATAAACTTACGAGGAACTTTAAAAGAGATTGACACTGGGGTTTATGAATGACAGGCGTGTCGCGGATTTGGAATATTAAAATCAAATTTAATAAATGTTATTATAAATATAATATCAATCATTTGGCAATTATAGTATTTATTAGTGGTTGTGTTTTATAATATATATTATGCCCCCCTAAAAAAAAATTTGAATATCAAAATATTAGAGTTGTTAAAAGATACTTTTTAAATGGATCTTGATACAGATACATCGTCTAAAATAATATCTAGATACAGATATTTTAATCAAAAATCTATGTATATTACAGATACAGATATCACATTTTTATATCTAAATACAGGATTTGCATCTAGATCCTTTAACAACTCTGCAAAATATATATCGGTTGAACTAAATTACTTGAAAATCAATTTTGATCAGATAAAATAAATTATTTCTACTATAACCCAAAGGTGATTCTTTTATATTACAGAGGACTTTTATACAAAGGTTCTAAATATGAAAACATTAATTAGAGATTATCTTCAAAATTTTCATGGCAAAATTGTTTACAAGGCGAAGCTTTTATAATAAACTTAAATTATACAAATATCATATGTTGAGCCAAAATTTAGGAAGATATCAGATAAAAATATTATCTCTGATTTGACGGGCGTCATGTGTCGGTGCAATTCTTCGGACAGCAATCTGGGTATAAGGCGTCATCGTAAGTATAGCAAGATAATTTCGCGGGTTTACATCTGTTATAAAGCATTATTATAAATAAGAGAATAATTAGAAGAAAGAAAGAAAAAAATCGGTCATATGGTAGATCTATTTTACGGAACGGCTCGATGGCCATGTGGCTAACCCCGTGACATATAATAAAAATTAGACTGACGATGCATTCATAAAATAATGTACTTGAAAGGGTCGTTGAATAGCAAATCAGCTGCACCCGCCATTTTAGGTAATCCATACAAGTAATTATTCTCATGTTAAAAAAAAAACTACAATTAAATTCGATAACTTGCCTTCCTTATATTATCTCATTGATCAAAGCAATTCTTTAATAAAAAAATTTGCGTCAGAACATAGGAAATAAATTGGCCTCTCGTTTTAAAATTTCTAAATAAAGAATATGGGTATCCAAAATGGCGTCCCCAGCTGTTTTTCAATTGATGCTACACTTTTAAATAATTACATAGTCAGTCTTTAATAATGATATGGGTAATCAAAATGGCGTTACCAGCTGTTTTTCAATTGATGGTACACTTTTAAAATGAATGCAACGTCAGTCAAGTAGGTATTCTTATATGTCATTGGGCTAACCGCGCAAATAATTCTTTCATCGTTTTTTTTAATTGTGATTTTGTAATTGTATTTTATATTTTAAATATTAGTTATTTTATTTTTTATAATAAAAAGAACTAATCTATGTACAACCCATTTAACCCCGGATTTTTTCGGGACGAAGAACCGCTAGGTCGGTTCCGATTAATTTTATGTCATCAAATTATCCGCTAAATAGAGTTTTCTCTTCTCTTCTCTTCTCTTCTCTTCTCTTCTCTTCTCTTCTCTTCTCTTCTCTTCTCTTCTCTTCTCTTCTCTTCTCTTCTCTTCTCTTCTCTTCTCTTCTCTTCTCTTCTCTTCTCTTCTCTTCTCTTCTCTTATCTAAAGAAAGAAAGAAAGAAAGAAAGAAAGAAAGAAAGAAAGAAAGAAAGAAAGAAAGAAAGAAAGAAAGAAAGAAAGAAAGAAAGAAAGAAAGAAAGAAAGAAAGAAAGAAAGAAAGAAAGAAAGAAAGAAAGAAAGAAAGAAAGAAAGAAAAAGTTTGGAATAGTTGTCTAATTAGTTTTTCGGGGTAGTCTGGACCAGGATCAGGGATACTTATAAATACTAACCTTCAAAAAATACGGGATTTTTTTTTGTATGAATTTACTTAAGACAATCCATTCGCATCGTATATCGATCAAGCTCGGAGCATGCGCATTCCATACAAATATCGGGGGGTGAATTCCATTTTTTGCCGGGGCTAAAAATGGCATGGAGGTTGGGGAGCGCTATTGTGCATTCATCTATATCATTAAAATATATGTAATTATTATTTATACCTTTCAAATTTAAAACGATTCCTTAGGTATCCTTAAATTATACATAAAGAAGAATATATTCCTTATATTATCTCGGTTATTGTTACCTCGAATGTATATTGGAGCTATTGCGATCGCTACTTTAACAGCTGATAGCTATTTTAACAGCTGATCGCTATTTAACAGCTTATCTATTTTTAACAGCTGTTCGATTTTTTTAGATCTTTTTATTAGATCAAATCCGTCAGCTGTTAATGCGCGATCGCAATCGCGCCGCTATGAATTCAAGGGTACGTGTGATCGGCAGCTGCGTATCAAGAAAATATTTACTTAAGCTTGGTTATGATATATAAGAATCTATATGTGGGACTCCGGGTCTGGACCCCGGGTCTGAACTCCGGGTCTGAACTCCGGGTATGAACCCCGGGTTTGAACCCCGGGTTTGAACCCCGGGTTTGAACCCCGGCCTGATATTGGCTCTTTTGACAATATCAAATTAGGCATGGAAAAAGGTCGGAAGTTGGGGGGAGTTTGACTATAAAAAGGTCATCTGATTTAAATTCTACGAATTCTCATTTTAAGAAAATTGGATCTTTTAAATGGAATACTATTTACCCCTCAAGCATTATGTTGCATCATTTAAACACATGCGAAATACATTATTATACCTATGGATGTTTACAAAAGAATAGAAATCGTAAATTATAAAATGTTCACTGACACCCTAAAAATAAAATTCATAGATCTAAACCATTAGTTGAAGTAGAGTTTACTTAGAAAATCGAGAAAGACGACGCTTAAAAGGATATTACTGAGCTTTGATTTAAAATTGATAGTTTAAAAAATAAAAGATTTAGGGAGGCATGCTTCTGGAATGAGCGTAGTTTGACTCTCCTAATAATTATCTAAACTGAGTTATCTATTTTAATGAAGTAGGATCTATATTCTTCACTTTTTAAGGTCAAAAAAATATCCCTAAAAATGGGGAAAGTATAGAAAAATATTGCTTAGAGCCTCGAGATCTTGCTAATAGATGATCCAAATTTTCTGTGTTATCTAAGAGCAATATCTTCAGGTGCTTGAGTATTTTTTCTGGATAAAATAACTGAGTTCAAATCTAGCCTATTTAGCAACACTAATTTGCGAAATTAAAATATCGAAAAATAGATATACCCGAGTGATGGAATCAATATTTAGCAACCACATCCTAATTGCGGATAAAATAATATCCAATAAAAATAAATAGTTTTTTTTAGAACTGATAAGGATAGAAGAATGAAAGCGTTTAAAAATAAAATGGCCGAATTAGCCAAAGTAAGTGTATACAAAAAATGCGAGTAAAATTATTATATTTATATCATATTTTTGACTTCTGCGCTACCCGCGAACGCGGGGGCTCCAGTGGTGATAGTTAAAAATAAAAAGGACCTACGTGAAAAAAATTTTATTCATTCATTATTTTTATTATTTTTTTTATATCAAGAAATTAGAATATAATGATGTGTTTCAAAAAATATCGCGATACAAAAATTAATCGACAAGTAAAATTCAAGTATAACCTAATATTTTACTAATAAAATAATAATTTAATCGATTAATAATTATGTTGTTTTAAACCGCTCGTTTTGAGCCGATTTTTTAAAAAACGACAAACTCAGTATTTTATCCAGAAAAAATATTGCTTAGGGCTCCCAGATTTCGCTAATAGATGTCTCCAAACCTTTGTTCTCCTTCTACAAACAAAATCTTCAGGGTTTCCGTAATATTATTCTACATGAAATTATTCAGTTAGCCGTGATTAACACTACATTTTATCACATACTAGTGGTGTTAAACGCTCGTTTTGAGCCGATTTTTAAAAAACGGCCAACTCAAATATTTTATCCAGAAAAAAATATTGCTTAGGGCCCCCAGATTTCGCTAATAGATGTCTCCAAACCTTTTGTTTTCCTTCTACAAACAAAATCTTCAGGGTTTCCGTAATATTATTCTACATGAAATATTCAGTTAGCCGTGATTAACACTACATTTTATCACATACTAGTGGTGTTAAACGCTCGTTTTGAGCCGATTTTTTAAAAAACGGCCAACTCAAATATTTTATCCAGAAAAAATATTGCTTAGGGCCCCCAGATTTTGCTAATAGATGTCTCCAAACCTTTTGTTTTCCTTCTACAAACAAAATCTTCAGGGTTTCCGTAATATTATTCTACATGAAATATTCAGTTAGCCGTGATTAACACTACATTTTATCACATACTAGTGGTGTTAAACGCTCGTTTTGAGCCGATTTTTTAAAAAACGGCCAACTCAAATATTTTATCCAGAAAAAAATATTGCTTAGGGCCCCCAGATTTCGCTAATAGATGTCTCCAAACCTTTGTTCTCCTTCTACAAACAAAATCTTCAGGGTTTCCGTAATATTATTCTAGATAAAATATTCAGTTAGCCGTGATTAACACTACATTTTATCACATACTAGTGGTGTTAAACGCTCGTTTTGAGCCGATTTTTTAAAAAACGGCCAACTCAAATATTTTATCCAGAAAAAAATATTGCTTAGGGCCCCCAGATTTCGCTAATAGATGTCTCCAAACCTTTGTTCTCCTTCTACAAACAAAATCTTCAGGGTTTCCGTAATATTATTCTACATGAAATATTCAGTTAGCCGTGATTAACACTACATTTTATCACATACTAGTGGTGTTAAACGCTCGTTTTGAGCCGATTTTTTAAAAAACGGCCAACTCAAATATTTTATCCAGAAAAAAATATTGCTTAGGGCCCCCAGATTTCGCTAATAGATGTCTCCAAACCTTTGTTCTCCTTCTACAAACAAAATCTTCAGGGTTTCCGTAATATTATTCTAGATAAAATATTCAGTTAGCCGTGATTAACACTACATTTTATCACATACTAGTGGTGTTAAACGCTCGTTTTGAGCCGATTTTTTAAAAAACGGCAAACTCAAATATTTTATCCAGAAAAAAATATTGCTTAGGGCCCCCAGATTTCGCTAATAGATGTCTCCAAACTTTTTGTTTTCCTTCTACAAACAAAATCTTCAGGGTTTCCGTAATATTATTCTACATGAAATATTCAGTTAGCCGTGATTGACACTACATTTTATCACATACTAGTGGTGTTAAACGCTCGTTTTGAGCCGATTTTTTAAAAAACGGCCAACTCAAATATTTTATCCAGAAAAAATATTGCTTAGGGCCCCCAGATTTCGCTAATAAATGTCTCCAAACCTTTTGTTTTCCTTCTACAAACAAAATCTTCAGGGTTTCCGTAATATTATTCTACATGAAATATTCAGTTAGCCGTGATTAACACTACATTTTATCACATACTAGTGGTGTTAAACGCTCGTTTTGAGCCGATTTTTTAAAAAACGGCAAACTCAAATATTTTATCCAGAAAAAAATATTGCTTAGGGCTCCCAGATTTCGCTAATAGATGTCTCCAAACCTTTGTTCTCCTTCTACAAACAAAATCTTCAGGGTTTCCGTAATATTATTCTACATGAAATATTCAGTTAGCCGTGATTAACACTACATTTTATCACATACTAGTGGTGTTAAACGCTCGTTTTGAGCCGATTTTTTAAAAAACGACAAACTCAGTATTTTATCCAGAAAAAAATATTGCTTAGGGCCCCCAGATTTCGCTAATAGATGTCTCCAAACCTTTGTTCTCCTTCTACAAACAAAATCTTCAGGGTTTCCGTAATATTATTCTAGATAAAATATTCAGTTAGCCGTGATTAACACTACATTTTATCACATACTAGTGGTGTTAAACGCTCGTTTTGAGCCGATTTTTTAAAAAACGGCAAACTCAAATATTTTATCCAGAAAAAAATATTGCTTAGGGCCCCCAGATTTCGCTAATAGATGTCTCCAAACTTTTTGTTTTCCTTCTACAAACAAAATCTTCAGGGTTTCCGTAATATTATTCTACATGAAATATTCAGTTAGCCGTGATTGACACTACATTTTATCACATACTAGTGGTGTTAAACGCTCGTTTTGAGCCGATTTTTTAAAAAACGGCCAACTCAAATATTTTATCCAGAAAAAATATTGCTTAGGCCCCCAGATTTCGCTAATAAATGTCTCCAAACCTTTTGTTTTCCTTCTACAAACAAAATCTTCAGGGTTTCCGTAATATTATTCTACATGAAATATTCAGTTAGCCGTGATTAACACTACATTTTATCACATACTAGTGGTGTTAAACGCTCGTTTTGAGCCGATTTTTTAAAAAACGGCAAACTCAAATATTTTATCCAGAAAAAAATATTGCTTAGGGCTCCCAGATTTCGCTAATAGATGTCTCCAAACCTTTGTTCTCCTTCTACAAACAAAATCTTCAGGGTTTCCGTAATATTATTCTACATGAAATATTCAGTTAGCCGTGATTAACACTACATTTTATCACATACTAGTGGTGTTAAACGCTCGTTTTGAGCCGATTTTTTAAAAAACGACAAACTCAGTATTTTATCCAGAAAAAAATATTGCTTAGGGCCCCCAGATTTCGCTAATAGATGTCTCCAAACCTTTGTTCTCCTTCTACAAACAAAATCTTCAGGGTTTCCGTAATATTATTCTAGATAAAATATTCAGTTAGCCGTGATTAACACTACATTTTATCACATACTAGTGGTGTTAAACGCTCGTTTTGAGCCGATTTTTTAAAAAACGGCAAACTCAAATATTTTATCCAGAAAAAAATATTGCTTATGGCCCCCAGATTTCGCTAATAGATGTCTCCAAACTTTTTGTTTTCCTTCTACAAACAAAATCTTCAGGGTTTCCGTAATATTATTCTACATGAAATATTCAGTTAGCCGTGATTGACACTACATTTTATCACATACTAGTGGTGTTAAACGCTCGTTTTGAGCCGATTTTTTAAAAAACGGCCAACTCAAATATTTTATCCAGAAAAAATATTGCTTAGGGCCCCCAGATTTCGCTAATAAATGTCTCCAAACCTTTTGTTTTCCTTCTACAAACAAAATCTTCAAGGTTTCCGTAATATTATTCTACATGAAATATTCAGTTAGCCGTGATTAACACTACATTTTATCACATACTAGTGGTGTTAAACGCTCGTTTTGAGCCGATTTTTTAAAAAACGGCAAACTCAAATATTTTATCCAGAAAAAAATATTGCTTAGGGCTCCCAGATTTCGCTAATAGATGTCTCCAAACCTTTGTTCTCCTTCTACAAACAAAATCTTCAGGGTTTCCGTAATATTATTCTAGATAAAATATTCAGTTAGCCGTGATTAACACTACATTTTATCACATACTAGTGGTGTTAAACGCTCGTTTTGAGCCGATTTTTTAAAAAACGGCCAACTCAAATATTTTATCCAGAAAAAAATATTGCTTAGGGCCCCCAGATTTCGCTAATAGATGTCTCCAAACCTTTTGTTTTCCTTCTACAAACAAAATCTTCAGGGTTTCCGTAATATTATTTTACATGAAATTATCAGTTAGCCATGATTAACACTACATTTTATCACATACTAGTGGTGTTAAACGCTCGTTTTGAGCCGATTTTTTAAAAAACGGCCAACTCAAATATTTTATCCAGAAAAAAATATTGCTTAGGGCCCCCAGATTTCGCTAATAGATGTCTCCAAACCTTTTGTTTTCCTTCTACAAACAAAATCTTCAGGGTTTCCGTAATATTATTCTACATGAAATTATCAGTTAGCCGTGATTAACACTACATTTTATCACATACTAGTGGTGTTAAACGCTCGTTTTGAGCCGATTTTTTAAAAAACGGCCAACTCAAATATTTTATCCAGAAAAAAATATTGCTTAGGGCCCCCAGATTTCGCTAATAGATGTCTCCAAACCTTTTGTTCTCCTTCTACAAACAAAATCTTCAGGGTTTCCATAATATTATTCTAGATTTTCCCTAAGAAGTAAGATTTATCGACTTTACAGTGAAGAATAAATGATTATGTATTCCTAATAATGAGTAATTTGATGATAAATATTTTGAATTTTTTTTTTTTAGAAAAAACTATAAATGTTATTATCGGCTTACTATAGAAAGATAATTGATAGTAGACTTTTCCGTGAACGTTATGCCAAGACCATATCATGACACATGCCAATAACGTCATGATTAGAAGAGAATGAACATTTTTCGGTTGAAACATCTTAATGATATCGGGTTAATTTAAGAAAACAAAAAAATTATGTATATATAATATTAACTGGGGATGGGGAGGGGGGGGTAATGGAACCAAATCTTACAGCGCTTCTTGAGGGAAATCCTTTTAGGGAGAAGATCTGAATCTTCAAAAAAAAACCCCTAATATCTGTAGCGATAGTTTTTAGTGAAAAAAAAACAGTCGTTTTTACTCAAAAATGGGCTGAAACGGCTAAGAGAATCTCTTTCTCAGCCCTACCATGTTAAGAGTCTCCGATTCTTTGAGTAATATTGATTCGTTATTTCAATACTTCGAGCCCTTTCTTTTAGCGGATTTACCGTTCGATCCTATTCATATCCCGGTTTATTAGCCCTCCGTTATGCCCATATCCGGCAAACGTTTCCCCGGAATCCTCACACTTCCTACTTTACTTTATTCTAATCCAAATCCCCTTCCCTTCCTCCAATAAATATTAACTATTGACTAGATGGTACCCTAGCTGAAATACACTCACCCCCTCTAACCCACCCATGCTGAAATCTTACTGACATGTGGATCGCAATACGAGCAAACTCCCCAACCAATTTCTACTAGATTTTTCTAGCGTTTAGTTATAATGCCAAGAACTGCCATCCTCTCTTATTTTTCTCGAGGAACCAAACCGGGTTATTCGAGTCAACACAAATAAATTTTAAATTTACCCGTAACGTCGTCAAAATTTATTCGATAGAAATTTAAACCGCGGATATTTTTCGCATTATAATTTCTTTCAATAGATGGAGGTAAAAAAAAAAAATTTTTTTTTTTTTAAAAACATTATAAAATTTAAAACTTTATATATTTAAAAAACTTTAAAAAACTTTATTAAAATAGAATAAAATTTATTTAACAAATATCATTTATCACAAATCATTATTTCTTTCGAATAAACGCGTTAAGAAGTATTAAGTGACGAATAAATTATGTTTACAAAACGTGATTTTACTATATAAACTGATGAATATAGTGGAAAGAAATAAAAGAAAGAAAAAAAGAAAAGAAAGAAAAGAAAGAAAAGAAAGAAAAGAAAGAAAAGAAAGAAACGAAAGAAAAGAAAGAAACGAAAGAAAAGAAAGAAAGAAAGAAACGATTTTAAAAATTTCTGAAAGTTTCTGGAAGCAATATCAGATTTTCAAAGTGATTTCATGTAGCTGAAACGGTTAGAATAAAATGACACAGACTCCTTCCCCCGCTAAAAAAGTTCCCTTTAAAAAATACGAACTGTAAATATTATCACGTGGGAGGATATTCTAGAAAAAATAACTATCAGAAATCCCCATCCCCCCCCAGAAAATTACAGGAAATGGGTTTGTAAGTAAAATCGTGCAGATCCCTTTTGTTTTTCTTCTCCTTATCTTATTTGATAGGAGAAGAGG
Source organism: Gordionus sp. m RMFG-2023 (assembly GCF_954871325.1). Taxonomy (NCBI): domain Eukaryota; kingdom Metazoa; phylum Nematomorpha; class Gordioida; order Chordodea; family Parachordodidae; genus Gordionus; species Gordionus sp. m RMFG-2023. The sequence goes on from NC_088775.1 coordinate 1,061,803, forward strand.
GAGATGTGTTCCTTAGGATATTTTCCAGGGATCTTCCGAGCTATTTTTTCCCTATAGGTATTTCCAAGAACCGAACGGAACTGCTAAACCAGACTGATCGGATTGTCAATCTTCTAGATTTCTTTTCAATATTTTAGTATATCTTTTACCCCTTCCCTGGGTTATTTCAGTATCCGGATTATTAAATATGGCAAACAATCTGAAAAAAAAATCGTAGAGGTAGGTTTTAAAGGCGTTTTAGAAATTGAGGAAACGTATGAGTATAATTTCTAAAGTTTCTTTCATAGTTTTTAAAAAAAATGTTTCCTTTTCTTGGGCGCTTTTAGGATACATTTTATTTAGTCCACCCTTTTAGAGAATCAATTCTTGTCCAGTGCCAATTCCGTCATCATCATCATCATCATCATTCTTAAATCATTCAATTGATCGTAATATTTAAAACATAATTATGTAAGAATTGCGGATATAGGGGAAATTTAACAAACAGAGATCGATTTATAGGACAACTCATTATACCCGGGGTAAAATGGAACTGGGGCAGGTTCGGGCCCCTCTTAGCAAATCGGTTTTGATAAATAAGTTCCCGTTACCAAAATTTCCATTAAATGACAAATTAAAATTCTCGAACACGGGTTCGGGTTCACATCCCTCATTCGAAGTTTTAATTTATTGATTAAAGTTCGAGATTGTGTTGTAAAAGTTTTTTTTTTTAGACGCGACATATGGGGGATTGGCGGGAACGGATCGTGACCGGAAGCGAGGAGCAAGAATTCCATCCGTTAAAAACATAATTAATTCGAAAACGCGTTACTCGACAAAATAATTTAAGTCGTTATTTACGAAAAGAAAATATTAGTTTTTTTTAAAGAAAAAAAACAACTTGTTTTCGAGATAATTAAATCGTTGTTTTTTTGTTCTGAGGGTTTGTGGTTCGATTCCCGGCTCAGTTAATTTGTCGCGTTTTCTTCTTTTTTCCTCCACCTATTTCGTGCCTAGATTTCTGTTGCTAGGCAGGAAGAGTTGTTTTCGTTCAATAACAGCTCCCCAAGAGATCCATAGAATTGTCATTCAACCCAGTAGTGCTATTAAACGGCCCTTTTTGAGGCGATTTTTAAAAACCGCTAACTCAATATTTCATCCAGAATAATATTAAGCAGAGCCTGAAGATTTTGCTCTTAGAAAGAACAAAGGTTTAGACATCGAAACCTGGAGGCGCCAATATTTTTCTGGCTAAAATATTGACTAAAATATTGAGTTAGCCGTTTAGAAAAATCTTCTCGAAACGAGCCTTTTAACAACACTACAACCCAGTATTTTATTGATAATAATTTAATTTTCAAAAATGGTTGCTACCATGTGAAGGGTGATACTATACTTACGTTTTCAAGGGGAATTTTGTAGATGTTTGTAATCAATTTATAAATGTTTTTTTATACAAAGATATGAACCGTATCTCGAAAAAATAATATTATATAAAGAAAGAAAAAAAGAAAGAAAGAAAGAAAGAAAGAAAGAAAGAAAGAAAGAAAGAAAGAAAGAAAGAAAGAAAGAAAGAAAGAAAGAAAGAAAGAAAGAAAGAAAGAAAGAAAGAAAGAAAGAAAGAAAGAAAGAAAGAAAGAAAGAAAGAAAGAAAGAAAGAAAGAAAGAAAGAAAGAAAGAAAGAAAGAAAGAAGGAAAGAAAGAAAGAAAATTTCCCTTTGTGCCACCTACGAGCAAAAATCTTAAAGGCTTGCATAAATAATTGTCTCGATTAAATATCGAAATTAGCACAACCGTTTAACAAACATAATTTAGGATCTTCGCAAGGAAAAAAATAAATATATATCGAACCAACCGGATCTTTCGCGCATTTTTCTTTCGGGGCAGAAACCCGAAAAAAATGACAATTTCGATGCAATGCTTTATCACTTTTTTTTTATAAATTTACATTATTTATTAAAATTAATTCTATATCCTTTATAAATATTATTATTATACAAGATAATATAATATAACAAAATTTATCTCCCATATACAAAATTTATAATGCCTTTCTGAATAATCTTCCTTTTTTTTTTCTTCCTATTTTGCCAAAAAATACAAATTTAATAAATTATTAATTCCCGTTCAATATATTGCTAACGTCAAACAGAGATAAAAATTTTTTTTACTCTTTTTCAAAATCATTCGTTTAAAACAGTTATATTTTTACGCGAATGTATTATTTATTTATTTATTTAAATTTTAAATAATATTTAATTTTATTATTTAAATTAATATTTAATGAAGATACAAATTTAAAAAAAAAAAATATCCCTTAAAAAGTATCTTTTTGATCTAGTATTTTAATTATTAAAGATAAATAAGTATATATTAAATTATCCTGGGAGAAGAAAATTTTTTTTCTAAGAAACTATTGCTAGGAATATTAAATCGTTCCAGGAGAAAGAAAATCTTTTCTAGAACTATTACTTGGAATATTAAATCATCCTAGGGAGAAAAAAAAAATATTTATATTATGAATATTGAATCATCCCTGGAGAATAAAATCTTTTCTCTAGAACTATTGCCAGGGACAAAATTGTCGCACTGTTATTATTCGAATATATATAAGTAAATTGGAAAAATAAAAATGGCGTTGGGAAATGATCCCATTTTTAGGGTACTTAACGTAACTTTCGCGGACGCGTCGCGTGCCCGCTTTTCAAACGAAACCGTTCCGCATAAAATCGACGATTTGTTTGACGGTAGTGCCGCTCTGCTTTTGCAAGAGATCAACAAGATAGCCTCCTTGATCTTGCTGATAGCGGGCATCATTGGCAACTCGTGCGGCATTGTATGTTCCAAGCACGAGTACTCTTGTTCTGGCGATGATAAAGAAGGGGAATTACCTACCCTATCTTCCTTCAGGATGTACATGCAAGCATCCAAAAGTCGTACCAACCATTTAAACGTCGCCGATTTAAGGACTTCTTCCCCTTTTAAAAAGGAGGACTCGATCGGTAAGAAGTCGTTAGCTAATCGTAACAATCGCTACTTGTTACTCTGGTTTTTTCGGGTAAATCTGCTCAACACCTTGTTCATTATCATATCCCCCGTGACCAAATTGTACGCCTCGCCTAGGCACACGCCGGCATTGTGGTCCAAGGCCTGGATTAAGTACCTAGCGTATTGGCACTACCCCATATCGAAGGTCTTCATATCGTTCGGGTTCATAATTTACGTCATATATTTCGCCAATCAGATGTTGGCTCTCACCGAACCCTTTTATTATCGCAATAAGATAACGCGACGGAAAATCAATATCGTCCTGATATTATGCTTGATGTACGTAACGGTGTGGTATATACCAACTTACAAATGGTTTACAGTGATGGAATTGCATAGAACTAATATCACAAACGTATCCGACACTTCTCAAGGCTTCTACATCTATCAAGTGAATAAAATGTTTAACGATAATTACCCGGTTGAGCCGCTAGGTATTCTCTGGGTAGTGTACCAAATCATGAGGGAGGCTCTCGTTAACATCTTACCATTTACAGCTGTGGTGATATGCAAGATGCAGATAGTCAGGAAGAACAAGAAACGCCGCAAGAAATTTAGGTTGAGTTCAAACACGATCGCGATTAATAAATCGGAAGAGAATTCGCATAGCAGAAGCGGATATAATATGAACGACAATTCCAAGACGGACAGGAAAATGGAGGGGAGTGTTGCCGATCGTTCTAATTTTACTAAAATGGATCAAATAAACAAAAGTGGAACAAATCTTAACGTGACCCACCATAACATAGCCCTAGCATCTGAGCACCTTTACTCGCCCATAATCAAAATTCCTTCCATGTCAGATAACGTCCCTAAGCTAAATATTTCAACGATATTTAATCGTGAAACTTTATCCATTTCATCTTACGAACCTAAATCAACATCTAAGAGTAACTTCAATCAAAGTCATAATACTAGTACTAATAATGATATAAATTATAACAATAACAATAATTTTAATAATAATAATAACATTAACAATAATAATAACATTAACAATAATACTAACATTAACAATAATAATAATGATAATGACAAAGATAATGTAAAATCAAGATCTTCTAATCTCCTTCGGTTACTAAGTCCGGCTCACAGGAAGGTTCACCCAAGTAAAAGCCCTAGAAAGTCAGTTTCTGCGATTAGCGGCCCTTTCAGAGAACGGCTTCAAGAACGTCTGATTAAAGAAAATAAAAGACACATAAAGACCCTGATAGTTTTAAGCATAGAATTCGTGATTTTTATGTTACCTATTGCCGTGATGGAAATGTCCATAGATTTTATGATACCTAGAGTGGGAGCTTTCTTACTCTCTAACATATACGTCTTACTGTTACTCCTTCAAATGATCTACGTGTGCTGCACCTTTCACATCAATTACATCTTCAACACCCTTTACAGAGACTTTGTCAAGCAAGCGATGAGAGCAAAGATGCGCAAAAATCACAAATATCTCAAGTACTTGCTGAGAAAATTCAGGATTCTTATAGCTCGAGGGATGCGGAAAATAATTTAAAACAAATCACGTGTTATTTTTTTAGCAGGGATGTGAACCCGACCTCGCCGGTTCAAGAATTTTAAATTTCGTTTAACGGAAATGTTGATAACGGGAACTTCAACCGAAACCGATTTATTAAGAAGGGTCCAAACTTGCCCCAAGCTCACTTTACCCCGGGTTTAATGAATCGTCTCCTAAAATCGGTCCTCTGTTTGTTCTGGCGGTTTCAAAAAATGCCCCAACCAAACAATTTTAGAATTTTCTGAACCGGGGTTCGGGATCACGTCCCTTGCCTATAGTAGTTATAACTTTAATCTCGACTTTATAAGATTTATCCAAAGATTATTTTATTTTTTTTTCTTCTCTCAAAAATTTACATATTTTATAATCCCTTACATTCCTTATTTAAAATTAAATAATAAAATATATATATACATATTCTTCTTCTTCACCCAAAAAAAATTATCATTTTTTTAATAATTACCATTAACGCAATCCTAGCTAGCATTCTCGTTAGACGGTTCCTATTCGAGTCCGGTTTTGAGTCCGGTTTTGAGTCCGGTTTTGAGTCCGGTTTTGAGTCCGGTTTTGAGTCCGGTTTTGAGTCCGGTTTTGAGTCCGGTTTTGAGTCCGGTTTTGAGTCCGGTTTTGAGTCCGGTTTTGAGTCCGGTTTTGAGTCCGGTTTTGAGTCCGGTTTTGAGTCCGGTTTTGAGTCCGGTTTTGAGTCCGGTTTTGAGTCCGGTTTTTTAAAGTAAAGAGCCTATCCAGAAAAAAAATAAATATTGCATTTAACCGCAAGATTTCGCTAAATAGAGATGTTCAAATCATTGTTGCCATCTACGACCAAAAATGGGAATCGCGTAATATTTTTTTTCTTCTTCTAAGATAATCGAGGAGAGTCGTTCAAACAACCCTTATCCTAGCCGCCACATTTGACGTAACCGGAAGGAATAAGGGGGGGGGGTGGTGGTTTAAGTAAGAAATTTCCTCTCTGCATCGATTCTCGTAAATATAATTTTAATCCCATAATTACCCTACACAAGCCCACCCCCCCCCCCCCATAACAATAATATTATAAATAAAAATAATAAATAATAATAATAATTTTTGAAATAAAAGTAAATATTTGTTTTGTTTTTTTTTAAAAAAAAAAAAAAAATTGATTAAATTCCCCCCAAAAATTTGTGAAAGTATAAATGGCGAAAAAAAAACCAGAAATTATTCTTTAAAAAAAATGTATTGCAAAAATTGTAATTTTTTTTTAGACATAAGAAATAAAACTGAACTAATAGTTGACACCCTACACCTTTTTCGAAAAAATTCCTGGCGACGTCTACTGGTCGTGATTGTCATTTTTATTCGTAAAATGCAAACTGATTATGTCGCGATTGTCGTTGATTAGTTTATAAAATGTCATTAAAATTGAGTGTGTCGTGATTCGTAAAATGTAGTATAACGCAAATTTTGATTATTTTTAAAAATTAGTTATCAAATAAGTGGAGGGTTAGAGTTAGGGTTGGGTTAGGGTTAGGGTTAGGGTTAGGGTAGGGTTTGATATTGTAAATGTTTAAAAAAAGAGAGAGATCAAAAAAAAATGTAATCTTTATCGAACATTAAACTATTTCACGTTTGAATTTAAATAAAACTAAATTATTTGGTATTTTTAAAATATAAACTTTATTTAACTTTTATGATCACTGTTCTTTTATGAATAATATTATTTAAATTAAATAAAAAGTTTAGAGTGATTTTAAAAGATTCTGTCAATACGACCCCGTGTCTTAATTATTACGATCTTATATACATATCATGTATATTAACCTCTAGTGTCATGCCAATCATTAGGGCTATATGCTAAAATATCTAATGTTGAAAGTTAATCTACTAGTTTTAGTTAAGTTTCTATATAATTTTCAAAGGTAAATAGATGCAATATTAAGTACCATTTAGAAATTATTCGTGTAATCTATAACTCGTCATTTTCATTATCCTCTCCTTCCTTCCTTTCCTTCCTTCCTTCCTTCAAACCGTTTATAAAATAATGATTAATTTAAATTGTATGCTAAAATTAACAAATCTTTACCAGTAACAAACAAAGAAAAATTGAGCAATAAAAAGTAATTAAAACTGCACTACGTACCCCTAGCAATTTGGAATTTTAAATCTTAAAAAACCTGATACACAGAGTTGAAAACGATTACTATAAAGTGAAAGAGTTTGAATAATAATTAGATTTTTTTTTCTATCCGATATGTAAAACAATTTCTAAAAAGCCGATTAGATCCAATGAGATATAATAATAACTAGACTCGCATTCATTAAAAGTGTAGCATCAATGAAAAACAGCTGTGGACGCCATTTTGGTTACCCGTTATATCATTATTTATAAAAAATTTAAAACGAGAGGCCAATTTATTCCCATGTCTGTCGAGGAGATGATAAGGAACAAAGATGTCAATTTAATACTAGTTTTTAACATGAGAATAATTATCTTATGAGTTACTAAAATGGCGGATCCAGCTGATTTGAATTCAACGACGCTTTAGGCCGCATTCATAGTGGATCCGATCCGACACGATTTAACAGCTGATCAATTTTTAAAATCGGTTTATGAGAATCACTTTTTCTTTATTAAAACCAATATTTCTTAGCTTATTATCATGTATAGAATTAAAGACAAAATTAATATTATTACAAAAATATTGATCTCATCAACAGATTTTAAAAATCGATCAGCTGTTAAGTCGTGTCGTATCGGATCCACTATGAATGCGGCCTTAGGTATTATTATATGTCATTGGATTAGATTTATCAACAATTTTACTTTGTTAATGTTATTATTTTTAATCTTAAACTATTAGAATTTATTATTATATATATTATTTGTATTTCAAACAAAGTATGGCCATTGGTTAAATATTTTAGTGATATATCATTTTCGTTTATATGATTCGAATTTGCACAAAAGTATTGTTTGAGCCTATCTTTTAAAATTTTAAGATTATGATAAAAATATCTGTATTGAAAAAGAAAAATTATTTCTTTACATCCACAAATAAAAAAATATCTTAGCAAATCACATTTTCTGTAAATGGTGTTCAGTGAAAATATTTTTTAAACTAAATTTTTATTATATTTTGTATTTATTTTTTAAATTAAAAAATATCTTCAATTACATTTTCTTATATTTTGCTTTTTTATAAGTTATGAAAAATAAAAAAAAAGTAATTATGTCGAAACAATTACATGATTACATTTAAATATATTTAAAAAAAAGAATAAAATGAACATAATAGAAACTAGTGTCGTTAAACTACCTAACGTTAGACAACTATAAAAACACCGTAGCCTTGTTTTTATCCAAAAATATTCGAATCAATATTCAAGTTGAGACTCACATTAGAATCTTAATTCGATTTTTTGGGGCTAAAAGCTTGACTACAATAGAGATGGTCAACGCTAAGTAATTTAACAACACTAATAGAAACAATTACATTGAAAAAAAAATGAACATATTTTAAGAAAATAATTTGAAAAGTAACGGATAATTTTTGTTCGATACATTGGGAAAAGCACGCAAAAATTAGATTCCTATTCAGGCTGGGCAAATGGGCAACTGCCACTTAATTCCAATCTTTCCAATTAGAAATAGGAAATTGTTAAAAATTCCTCCACAAAGCGAACTTTTTCTCCCTCTATTGTATAAAAATTTATTAGTACTTTTTAGCAATTTGGATTAGATTTCTATTTGGAATTTTTTTATTCTAGATTTTTACTACTTTAGAATTAAATTTATTTTCTATCCTTCTTTGTATTTATTTGTTGCATATTTTTGGTCCCCAACATTAGTTTATAATTATGTCCCTACTTTATCTAAATGGTATTACACTTATTTTCTTCCCTAAAGGAGTAATTAGTTACTTTAATAATACTCCCGAACTTTTCATACCAACTCAAGATAATACTTTTAAATTTAATTTCCCCGAGTAATACAGGGAATTTGGTATTAAAACACAAATAAACATCAAATAATTTCCTTATTCTTTGAATAGTATATTTAATAATATAATTTAATATCTTAACAGAAAAATACATCTCTGAAAAAAAAATGATTATTTAATGTTGGAAAAATTTTCCATATGAATTTTCTTTTAATATGTATGAGCTCATATTATGGTATGTATTAGTAAATTGCCCCTTTTTTCGGAAGGAAGGAAGGAAAGAAGGAAGGAAGGAAGGAAGGAAGGAAGGAAGGAAGGAAGGAAGGAAGGAAGGAAGGAAGGAAGGAAGGAAGGAAGGAAGGAAGGAAGGAAGGAAGGAAGGAAGGAAGGAAGGAAGGAAGGAAGGAAGGAAGGAAGGAAGGAAGGAAGGAAGGAAGGAAGGAAGAGAGAGAGAGAGAGAGAGGAGAGGGAAGGAAGGAAGGAAGGAAGGAAGGAAGGAAGGAAGGAAGGAAGGAAGGAAGGAAGGAAGGAAGGAAGGAAGATAGGAAGGAAGGTCTTGAGTCTGGTCTTGGCACCGATTATATATAATCATTGCTAAGTACGGCAGAAATACTATTGGATATAAATAAAAAAAGGTAAAATTAATTAAAATTATAATTAATTTATTTATCTTTTTTTAAACAAAGGAATATTATTAATAATACAATGTACACAATAAATGAGAAATAGAAGTCAGAATTAAATAAAGAGAATAACGGAAGAAAAACAAAACATTACTAGCATAAATAAAGATTGCAAGAAAAAAATTAAAAAAATATATAGATTAAACATTTCGTATAATGTTATTAAACCTGTTCGATTTTTTGGGGATTTTAAGATATAATTTTAAATTAGAAATTTAGCAAAATAGATGTTCAAAGATTTCTGCTATCTATGAGTAAAATCACCAGACTTGCGTAGTATTTTTTAGCCGAAATCTTGGGTCAAGCGTTTTTTTTTAAAAAATGGAGCTATTTAGCTATTACAAACACTGAACTACAAATCCTACAAGAACTATTTATGTGTAAAATAAGTGTGACAAGGTTTTAAAAACTATGTAAGTTTATTTTTGAAGAAAGAAAGAAGGTAGACCGTCCTCGGAACACTAAAATAAAGAAATATTAAAATGTTCGTTTATTTACTTTTTCAATCTACTATTTATTTACTTTTATACAAACTAAAATTAGAATATAATATTAAAAAGGTTAACATATAAAATAAAAGTATAACTAAAATAAAAATATAATTTGAATAAGTTATTAATTAAATGAATGCGCGATTCGAATAAACAGAATTAAATGAATGTGCGTTACATTATAAACATATACTATTTATTAACCAAAATATATAATATATTAATTTCTATAATATAACAATTTTTTTGTGAGTCTAAAATTTAAAAGTGTTTTGGATTTATACATATATAATTTATATGATTAAGTTTACGAAGGTTAAAATAAATTATAAAAATAAATTTAACGAAATAATAAGAATAAGACTAAGCAAGGTAATAAGGTAATAAAATATAAAATAAATTTCTTACAAACAAAAAAAAGAATACAAAATAAATTTGAATTTTTATTTTAATAAGAATATTCAACATTTATGGTATATATGTGATATGAATCTAGAAAGATTTAAAGGAATTTTGATTTCATTTCTTATTTTTTTTAATATTTTATAAATCATCTTACATTTACCTAATGGGGTAGATTATAAATAATGATTTTAGTCAAAGAATATTATCGAATCCACAAGATTTTTCATATAGATGTCAAGAAGGTTTTGCTACTCTTTGACCAATGCAGTTTGCTTCCATATTGTTTTTAAATGGGTAACGGGTAGGCATTCGAGGGGGTTAGATTAAGACGTAAATTTATTGGGAGGTTTTTTATAATTATTATTAGATGAAATTGGGGAAAAATAGTTCTAAATATATTTATACTTTTATTACAGACCTATTATAATATACATTATATTGCAAACATCTAAATTAATATATTGCCAATAAAAATGTCCATGGATAGATTTCTGCTATATTTTTTTGTAACTTAAAAGGGTTAGCGATTCTATCAGAAACCAAATAGTACTTAATGTTGCATCTAACAATAAACAAGGAGAATATATTCATTCTAAATAAAAGATAATTTCACTCTGACAATTTTTTGATAGATTGTAGTATTGATAATTTAAGTTATTCTTTCAAAAATTATATATGGGGATTACTATTACAAATTTAAACTTGCAATTAATGACGTGGGAATATCGCCTCCTATAAGGCGGCTGAAATTTTTTTTGGTAAAGGGTAAGTATAGGTTTTAAGGAGGGGTTGATTCCAGTGATGTTTTGTCATATGTTAGTTAATGTGAAAACCAGTAGAAAAAACATTAATAAGAAACAATACAAAAATTCAAACACATATCAATAACATAAGTTTTTATATCGAATGACTCTACGAAAATGCAATAATATAAAGTTTTTTGAAGGAGGTGGGGCATTTTTATATATTTATATGTTAGTTATTATAAAAAAACGACTTGATATATATATCGTTTATTTAATTTTAAAATAATTACATCATATTTATTTATTTTTAATTCGAATGTTCCATTCTTTTTTTTATAAAATATCTATAAATAATATTTTATATAATTTATTACATTTCCTTCAAACTTTTTAAGGTTAGATTTCCTCAATAAACCTCTTTGTAGGTTTACGGTTTCTTGATGAGCAACGTAATGTGGTGTTTGTATCTGCTTCATTCACTGGCACAACCATTTCCGTAACTTCCGAAGAACTTTCATGAGTTGGAATAATTTAACGATTTCTTAACTGATCTGCATGCTTTCGCAATGTTTTTTCGGGAGTTTCAAGAGTATAAGAATAGAGTCCTGTTCTTTCTTTGATCACTCCCTCTCTCCAACTATTGGTATACTCATTGTTTAACCACACAGGTTGTGAAATTTCAAATCCTCTTTCTTTCGAATGTAAATTATGATAATGGCTTTGTCTATCATTTGCCTTTTCTATTTCGTTCAGCATTTGGTCTGATCCAATCCAAGCTTGTTTTCAATTGCCTACCAATCATAATCTTGGCAGAAGATCTCCCTGTGGAGCTATGCTCTCTTAATCGGTAGGTTGTTAATACCTGTGTCATTGCTTCTTCGGGATCACTAATTAAATCTCTCGTTGCATAATACCTTTCAAAGTTCGTACTGTACGTTCAGCTAATCCATTAGTTTTTGGATGATAGGGTGCCGAACATATATGACATATGTTATTTAAATCACATTACCTAGAGAATTCTACAGATAGGAATTGTGGTCCATTGTCTGGCACAATGTACTTGGGTATTCCAAACCTAACAAATCATCTTTTTAATCGTTTTATCATAGCATCAGCAGAGGTATTCTGCATTAGATCAACTTCTAACCATTTGGAATAGGAATCGACACCAATTAGCCAATGTCGCGAATCTACTGGTCCAGCAAAATCAATATGGATTCGCTCCCAAGATTCCGTACCAACAGTCCAAGAATATAGAGGTACTTCTTGAATACTAGGTCTATTTTTCTGGCATCCAAAGCATATTTTGATAAAATTTTCTATATCAACATCACATCTGGACCACCAACAATACAATCTAAAAATAGATTTCAGTACATTTTCCACAGGATGTCCTCGGTGAATCATTCCTAACACTGCATTTCTTAATTTATAAGGAATAACCATTCCATTCTATAATCACGATCGAGAGAAAGCTCTTCCCGTCGATTATAAAAATTAACTATTTCTTTCTCTTTTCGCCAACTTTGCTGAATGTGTATTGCTACTTTTTTAATATTAAATCTTGCTTCGACTCCTTTCGTAAAATATTTTCAGATAATTGCATATCATCCAAATTAATTCAAATATCCAAAGCATGTTTAGAATCTTGATTCTCTTCCGTGTCTAATAACGGAAGCCTTGATAATGCGTCAGCGATTACATTTTTAAAATCATATGAAGCCATCTTCCAGACCCAACTTGTCAAACGATTATTAGAAATTTTAGATAAATCACGTTTCTCCCCAAATAATCGCCCTAATGGTTTATGATCAGTTGGAAGTAAAAATTTTCTACCATAAATAAATGAATAAAATTTTTCAATATCAAATAAAATTGCTCGAACTTCTTTATCAATCGGAGGTGTTTCTCTGATTCTAATAAAGTACGTGACGCGAGCGAAATCGTCGCCATTTATAATAAAACGACTACGACTACTTATTAGCTATTTTAATATATATATCGTTTATTTAATTTTAAAATAATCACATCATATTTATTAATTTTTAATTCGAATGTTCTATTCTTTTTTTTATAAAATATCTATAAATAATATTTTATATAATTTATTACAGTTATCTTCTAAATCTGTAAAACAATCCTTTCATGAAAAATATTTAAGTCATAAATTACCCTCTATAAAATATAAAATTAAATGTTACATATATTGTAATGTAACCAAAATGATAATTTATATGAATTATTACACTTTTTATGATATATATTTTTTGTATTCTATTCCACAATAAATGTTTATAAAACAATAAAATTATCTATATAAATACAACTGTTTTAATAAGCGGTAATAGAATTTTTATTATCACAAGATATATATCGTACATTATTCTATATCCAAATATTACATTTTGTTTCTTTTCTCTTTATCGTTGTTATACCCACTATATATATAATGTCGTTAATATCATCATTAAAATAAAATAAATCTTCGGGACACATAAAAAGCAATCGAATGATAATAAAGTATCCCTAAGACATAAAATAAAGTATTAAATAATTTAAAATAAGAAAAGTTAATTGATAATACTAAAATGTAAAATAAAAGAAATAACAAAAATCAATCGACAAAAAAAAGTTACTTTACGGTAAAAAATTAATTTTAAACGTGATATATTAACAAAAACAAAATAGTCAAATACAAATAACATAATTAAACGGACTCTTCTATAGTCTAGAACTGCATTTATTTCTTGGATAAGGTTAAATAATTAGCCCATCCTAACGAGTCTAAATCTTAAATAGTCTAATTTCCAAAATTAAATTACAAAGTAACCAAAACTTTGATAGTCTTTGTATGTAAGTTTATTGATGTTAACAATTTTCCCATTGTTTAATCCAACATTTTTCATTTGGTGAAGGAACTAATTGGAGCTATTGAGTGATCCTGCATTATTTAGTAAATTAGAAATCATATTTATAATTGAATGATTTTACTTATATATTTTTATTATAATAAAAATATTTATGTATGTTTATAATGTAATATATTGTGAATCACTATATTTGTTAATTATATAGGAGGTTTGTTATAAATTATATATGGAGCTAGTTCATGTGTGCACCGACAAATGACGAAGGTAGGCAGAATTATAGTATTAACCATACTATTTCCAATTTTCTCTAAATTTGTGAGTTAACATTATTTAACACAAATTAGTTAATAATTTACTGATTCATTCTGGAAGCACACATTTGACAACATTTAAATTCGGTTAGAAAATTTCAGCTAATTTCAATAAACTTCGCGGAGTATAAATAAGGAAAAATAAACTGATGTCTGATAACTTCTCAATAGCTTGGAATATTTAAATATCTAATCATCTCCAAATAAATATCTCAAAATATAGATATAAAATAACTAATATTAAAAAGTCAAATAATATTAATTCTTTTTTTTAAACCTTATTATTCGATATTACAAATATTATAATTAATAATTATCAGTACTTCTAATATATCGGTTTTTTTAAATAATTTGTATCAAGTCGTAAGATTATTATACAAAAAGTACAAACTTATTTTATATAATAGGTTATATTTTTCACATTAAAATATAAATCACCATTTGTTAACATATGGTCAATTTTGCATATGATAAATAAATAAAAAGTTATTGTTCACATTCACCACCATGAAAATTTTCACGGCTCACCTATTTTAAGTAAATAAATATTTTTTTTATATAATAATATGTGTTTGTGATAAAGTTCAATTCAATTATTATAAATAATAAATTTATATGTGTTTTTAATTAACGTTATTTTAGCTTTACTAGTAATTATTATTGGACTATTACTGAAACAATAATTTTTACCGATAAATCATCGTCAAGAGAAATTTATTACGATGAGTTATCAAAATCAGTCGCAGATTATTGCCCCAACATATATGGATATTCAAGACGGGTTACCTATGCAAAATTCTAAGGAACAAACTTTACTATGGCAACAAAATCATTATATGGGAGATTCTGGAATACAGTCGGAGATGAATACACGAGTAAGTTCTTAAGACTCAATATACATAATATAATTATAAATTTTTGATAAATTTATAATTATGTTACTTAATTAGGCTCCATCAATGTCAGGGCATCTGGCAAGTATGGATGAGATGAATACCACGCTCCAACCTCATAATCCATCAAACAACTATAACAATGTCAATTTGCAAAATTACGAATGGGGGCAAGGTTTAGATTATAACTTAATCTTACATTATAAAATAAATATAACCATTATATCACTTTGAAATTTAGACATAAGTCAAGTACTTAATCAGACTAGAGGACAAAGAATCAGAGCAGCTATGTTTCCTGAAACCATGGATGAGGGAATGGAAATACCCTCCACCCATTTTGAAGGGGAAGATATGACTGCTGTTCAAAGATTGGCAGAGCCTTCTCAAATTCTCAAGCATGCTGTTGGAAATTTGATCAATTATCAGGTTCCCTTTTTTTTAATCAAAATATTATTTTCACATGGTTGCCACCATATCATTTTTGATGTTGAATTAGTTTTTAATTTACTATATAATAGAATCATAGCTTAGAGAAAAGGGAAAGGCTTAGGTTAAGATGATATCTAACAAATATTGGTTCTCCCCTCACTATACAATATTTTTAATATTCTTTTGTAAAACTAATTTTGTCTCTTAATTTAAACTTATTTTGTACGAACATTACAATAGGATGACGCAGAACTAAGTTCCAGAGCCTTACCAGAGTTGGTAAAGCTGCTAACCAATGCTTCCAATGATCCTAACTCAACAAACATAGATAAGATTTTGGTGGGCAAGGCTGCCGCATTGGTTCACAGACTCTCCAAGAAGGAAGCTGCAAGAAGGGCTATTCTCCTCAACAAAAGTGCTGATGAATTGGTATTAATAGCAATTTGTTGTTTTTTTAAATAAGAATATTTACTCATATATGTTAGTACATGTGTATATATATCAGTTTGACAACATTATTTAAATTAAAAAATGACATGAAACATTTTGATGTTATATGTCAATAACTCAAATTAACAATCAATATATAAAACTCAACATTGAATATCTATGAATTTTTACAATAATACCACAAAAACAGGTATCAGCATTGCTTAACGCATTGAGCAGCACCTCCTATTTTAACGTTGGGAACAAAGATGGGACAAATGCTGAAGGGATGGGGGAGGAAGAGGAGGAAAACACCAACGAGATCATGAAAAGCTTGGTGGGTGCCCTTTACAATATATCCCATCACAAACAAGGTCTTGCAGCTATATTCAAAAGTGGAGGGATACCAGCCTTGGTGAAGTTACTCAGGTAATCTTTAATATTTTATGAATGAATGGGGATTTTATTTATTTCATATTCCCCCATAAATCTTTAGTTTTAAATATGGGATGTGAATTAATCATAATACAATTAAAAAATATCGGTTATAACCCGAGTTTATTATTTAAGAAATTCGACAATAAAATGCTTTGCCATTTTTTTTTGTAAACTTGTACTTTATTCTTTTACTTTAAACTTTTTGTTTGTTTGTTTAGTGGATGTTTTAATTGTTGGAAGATTTTAATTATCACACATAAGGTGTTAAAGTCACTCATATTTTTTTGAAGGAAAATATTACATATCTTGTCATTTTTTAGCTCGCGGATAGAATCAGTCCTGTTTTATGCCATAACAACGATCCATAACCTGCTTCTCCATCAAGATGGCAGCAAGGCTGCTGTTCGGACTTGTGGCGGAATTCAGAAAATGGTGGAATTGCTGAGGAAAGACAACGTTAAGTTTCTCGCCATAACCACTGACTGCTTGCAGATTCTCGCTTATGGCAACCAAGAAAGCAAGGTTTTTTATATTATTTATATTTATATTTTTTTTAATTATCAAGATATATTTGGAACAGAATTAGTTTAGTTTTAAGTGTTAAAAATGATATATTAAATGTAAATTTCAAGAAAATAATCTTTAAACTTTCGAAATGCTTGTATCATCTCTTCCTGACCTATTTCATAAACTCGCTTCAAAATTTTCGATGATCATTTCTTTAAATAAAATTTAGTTGACCACCCGAGGCCTTGATATTATTTGTGGGGTCTAATACAGACCCTAGAATATCAGCAGTTAAAAATTTGGATATTTGGCACCGACAAATACCTAGAACGTAAACTGCTGGGGTTTCCGCCAATGACTTAAATCAAATTATATATATATTAAGATTAAAATAGATAGGTTTCTAAATCTATAAGAAACATAAGTAGGTACAGCTAGGGCTGACTTACCATTACCGAATAGTATCTATCGGGTATTTATTTCAAACAATTTGTATCTTGTTTTAATTATTGTCCATACAACACCAACGAGAAGAATTGAAAATTATTTTATTTTTTATCATAACTACTGTGATTGTGATTTTAAAAATATATGCATCATTATTATTTTTTTAAAAAATAAGGGGAGTGTGAGGTGGGTCATTTTTAAACGGCTCTGAGTCCATTTTTAAAAACGGCTAACTACTCAGCATTATAGCCAGGAAAATATTGCCTGAGATTTCGCCAATAAATGTTTTCAATCCTATGTGCCATCTTTGAGCAACGTATTTAGGCTTGAATACTTTTTTTTCTGGATAAAATATTAGTTAGCCGCTTCTAAGAATCGGATCACGTTGATACCTCTAACAGCACTAGTTCAGAAATATTTTTGATTTAGCCCTCAAGTTTTTTGATTCTTCTTTATACCTATCTTTGACTTCGATCGTGATATCCTAAATAAACGCGTTTTCCGTTAGAAACGCCAAAAATATTCCTATCACAGATGCTGAACTTATAACGATAAATGTAGAATAAGAGGAGATCGATAGTTATTTGCGCCAATATATTTCGCGGTTTTATTTTTTTTTTAAAAAATCAAAATATTTTATAATAAAACAGCTGATGATTCTATCCAATGGCGGGCCTCTGGAACTTATCCGCATAATGAGAACGTACAATTACGAAAAGGTGTTGTGGACGACGTCGCGTGTTCTGAAGGTCTTGTCCGTTTGCCCCAACAACAAGCCCGCCATCTTGCAAGCCGGTTCGATATTTTGTCGTATTTTGTTCTCGTCTCTTTATTTTATCTAACCAATTAAAAAATAATAGATTTTTTTTATAGCTTTTTCTCTTACAAAGTATATATGCTCGTAGTAAATAAAAATTGATTGGTTATCAGACAAAGTTCGAACTAACGCCATATTTTTTTTTGACAAAAATTGTTCAATCAAATTTATTTATCCCTGATTCCTTGAGCCCAGTTATGGTTTACCGCTTTTTAAAGCTGCGTTTCAAAATCGCTTTCTTTTTAATGGTAAAAGATAGGCAACGGACCTTTTAATTTTGAGCCTTTTGTAAGCGTTTTATAAACGTGGCGTTGAAAAGGGCCGTTCAGGGCGTTCCTTTTACCGCGCTTTCCAAATAGAGCGTTTTTAACGCCAAACCGTTTTCGAAAAAATTTTTTTTTTAAAATAAAATTCTCGACTTGTTGTGTTTAATTTTAGAATCAGATGATATATGTGTGTATTAGTTTATTAAATAGGTGATTGTGAGGTAGAATTTCTGTTGAAGTATTTATTTAGATAAATATGTGAGTTTAGAATTGGTTTTTGGGATTATTAGATGAGTAGGTGAGTTGGGATTGCTATTTTTGTTGTTGGGTAAATAGGCGGGGTTCGCTTTTAATAAAGTATAAGAGAAATCGCCTTTTTTTGGGGGAAGCATCATTATAGGTGTATGGAGTATATAAGGGCCGGGACATGTATACAGGATATATCAATAAACCTATAATTACGAATAAGAATGAATCAATGGATTTTCCGAGACTTTGAAGTGCAGGTGGCGATCCCATTAAGCCGAACGACGGATTGTTGGGCCCAGACGGGAAGCTTTGATCAGATGGTAACACCGACCAGAGTAGAACGCTGGCGCTGTTATCATTGCAGGAGGAGGGGGCGTATAGTAAATCAATGTCCATTCAGGGAAAGACCAATGTATGAGCATCAGGAAGAGGAGAGGCATGCTGACATCGGAACAGAGACGGAAGACGCCGAAGTGACGTAGGGAATGGTAGCATGGCCGAGGGAAGAGCCGAGAAGAGGAAATTGGGATCGAGAGACACCGGAAGTGGGGGATAATGAGGAGTACGCTGGAGAGAACACAGAGATAACTAACGGGAATGACGATGGAGAAACTGTGAACTCTGGAGAATTGGAGGCTCTGATGCGTATTTGACGCCAGAGTTTCTGGACTGGCGTGCATTGATTTACTATATGCCCCCTCTTCCTGCAATGATAACAGCACCGGTGTTCTACTCTGGTCGGTGTGATCAAAACTGCCCATTCGTGCCCAACAGTCCTCAATCTTCTTGGTTGTATTGACACTTGCACTTCAAAGCCTCGGAAAATCCAGCACCGTATCATTCTTATTAATAATTTAAGGTTTGCTATCCTGTATATATGCCTCGGCCCTTATATACCCCATTCCCCTATAATGATGCTCAAAAAAAACGATTTCTCTTATACTTTATTAAAAGAGAACCCCTCCAATTTACCCAACCAAATAAAAAATCCCAACTCTCCTACCTATCCCATTATTAGGGGTGTGCCGATCCACATATTTTTCACCAACTCCGATATTGGTTCAAAACCGATCCGATATTTATCTTCGAACCCAATGTAATTAAGAAATCAATATTTTTTATGCAAAAGAATTGTGCATTTAATTTAATTTTTTTATATTTTCAAATATAATTTAATATATAAAATAAATATAAAAATATATCATTTTACGTTGGTTATATAAAATTGTAATATTTAACATATAAAATTATAATGTATTAGATTTTTTTTTTAGATTTTCAGGCAAAGGGACCAGAATATTTCCAAATATTAGTTTTATTAAGAATGGCTGATATTGTTGGCCAACTTTCAGGGCTCAAATAATTTGATTTGTTTTTTTCTCTAATATTTCTCGTTCTTTTTGTTTTCGAATTCCGTTTGATGGAATGGCTTTAAATGTTTCCGAATATTTGTTGTATTAAAATGAAATTTTCATTTTTCCTCCCCGCTAAATTAGAATTCCCGCAGATTAACGCATTTTGCAAAAATTCTCTTTTATCTTTATCAAAATATTGCCATAATTCAGAAAAAAAAACCATATTTAAAATAAATCTTTTTATTTTAAAAAGTATTAAATAATAAAAAATTGGTGTTATTTTTATATAAAAAAAAACTTTTAAAATATATTTAAAAAAAAATAAATAACATTTGCATTTATTTAGAAAATATTATTAATGTAAAATAGAAACGCACTGAAACTCGGAAAAATTTATTTTATTTTTTTTATAAATATTTTATTTTTATTTAAAAAATAATAAATATGATGTAATTAATAATTCAAAGTTTCATTACTCAGAAGTTTTAAGAACTGCATTTTTTAGTAAAATGATCGGATCGGGTTTTTACGGGTATCGGTACCGATCCGATCCGATATTTAATATCGGCACAGCCCTACCCATAATATACTGAAACTAGTTCTTAACTCACTTACTTATCTAACAACTAAATTATGATACACACAAAAAAGACATGAACTCGCGTAATTATCTGATTTATAAAATAAACACAACATTTTTACCCTTTTTCTTGGTTTTTTTTTTAGAATTTATTGGAACAAACTTTACTCGGATTCTTTAAAACGAAAAAAAAAAATTTTCTTTTAATTCTAACTTTTCTTCCCTTCCCTTTTATACTATTCTTTCCCCTAAACTCTAGTCATCTTTGTTTGATTCAAATCTAATTTTAACTTAATTTTCTTCTTTTTTCCCGCCAATTTTTAACTCTTTCTCTCCTAAACCCCAATTTTCGATGCCCACTCAATTTAAACAAGTTTGCGCGCGTTTTATTTTATTTATTAATTCCTTTTTAGATCGCAACGCAAAATGCCTAATGCACTAGTTTGGGAAGCATTATTGGACTCCCCATTCCCCACCATTCTAATATTAAGTTTTTCTCTGCCCTTTTATTAACTTTTCTCGCAACACATATATATATATTTTCCTCTTTAGGAGGTTTGCAAGCTCTGGCCATGCATCTGAATAACAACTCTCACAGGTTGGTGCAGAATTGCTTGTGGGCCATTAGGAACCTATCGGACGCCGCCATTAGACAGGTTTGTTTGTTCTTGATGTATGTATTATTTAGTCTTGATCAGTGAAAAAGAGTCTTTGGTCTAGTTCAGATTGTTCCTACCCAAATTGAGCATCGATTGTGAGAAGTTAAGACAGATATAAGAATTTTTTTGTAAACGTCGCATTGTCTTTCACCCTTGAACTCTATGTTTATTCAAGGGATAGGGTTGGCAAAAATCATGATTTATATATATATAGCTATTTATTTGATCGAAATCAAGATTTTTTTTGATTTAAATAGCTACTTATTTTATTAAAATCAAAATTTTTTTGATTTAAATCAGATTAAAAAGTTTAAAAAAAAATAACAATTTAAAAACAAAGTTATTAATCTAATCAATCACTTAAATTCCTTCTTTAATTTCGTCAAACCTATTTCCCTATTAAATATATGTATAAATATCGTTGTTAGATCAGTAATATTTTAAACTATTTGAAAAGTATTTTATCTTCGTGTTATCAAAATTTTGTCGGCCTAGAATCGGAGTGCTCCGCTTGCGCGAATGTTTAAAAAAATGAGAAAATTAACCTTGAAGTTTAAAATCAAAATATATAGGAAAAAGGTTATTGATCAATTTTGACAGAGCTATAACAACGGCAAATATTAATGTTTTTTTTAATCTAGTTTTTATTTATATATATATATATTATCCACTTCTAACTCAAAAATTTTGAAAATATCAAGTGGAGCCACTCCAACGCTAGACCGACGATTTAATTTTTTGCCATTTATGATATTTTAATAACATTTCATTTCTACTTAATTTTTTTTAAAAAAAATATTGAATTTTAATATTAAACAATGTTATATTTATCTTTAATTAAATTAATTAATTATTTTTTTTAACTTAACTAGAATTCACGCGTACAAACTTCATCCGTAATTAATATTTTATTACCAACGATTAAAATAAAATATAAAAATCAATATAATTATTTCTGCCCCCCGTTTATATTTTATTTATTATCAAAAAAATGTAATTTCAGGTTAATAATAACATATAAAATCATTTATAATAAATGAAAATTTGGCAAATAATTAAAAAAAATGTATTAAAATGAGGTGTAACGATATTTTTTTCGATAAAACATATGTTAATCATGGCAACCCCCTTACCCCCCCCCCCCCCCCAGGATCTGATCATAGAATATCATTTGATCGATGCCCACTATATATTGTTCACTTCCCCTCATTTAACTCTCATTAAGAAAAGCAGGGACTATTAAGCACCACCGAGATTTTAAGATTGTTGGGTTGGATAATGGCAGAATTCCGTCTAATTCGGCACAATCTACAGGGGTTTAGCAGATTTCTTAATCGGCTAGAAAGATAATTACCCGACTTATCAGAGTAACGCTGTCATATCTTACTACTTTTTTTTTAGTAAGGGGGTTACCCGTCTTTTCGATACATTCTTTTTGTAACGGTTCGTTTAATTTTTAAACTCAGGAAAATTTGGATTCCCTCCTACAAACGCTGGTCAGATTGTTGTGCTGCTCCGACATCAATTTCGTAATTTGCGCTTCGGGGATACTATCCAATTTCACTTGCAACAATCAAAACAACAAGCTCGTCCTCTTCAACTGCGGGGGCGTTCAGGCGTTGTTGCAAGCGATTCACGCTCATTGGGACCGCGAGGAAATCACTGAGACAGCCGTAAATATAATAATATTACATAAGCAAAAAAGATGATGGGTAGTTTTGTTAATGTAACTCTAGTTACCTTGTAAGTATTTTATATGTAACTTTTTTTTAAAAAATATTTTTTACGAATTTTTCGAGTTTACTAACGTTGGAGGTTGGAATTATATTTTTCCTAAAAAAAAAGAAGTGTATATTATTGAATGCACGATCGAATAGGTATGCGCCCTTCGTCACGTGACTAGCAGGCACCTCGAGTGCGAAGCCGCGCAGAACGCTGTCAGGATCCACAACGGGATCCCCTTGTTGGTCAAGCTTCTCAACCCTAATTCTTCCTCTTGGCCTCTGATAAAAGTTTACGATTTTGTTTCGTGATTAATTCCTTCATTTCATTTTTATCTTTATATCATCGTTGCAAAGTTGAACATTTGATACTTGTCTTATTTTGTGAATAAAAGCGTTTATGAAATCCGAAAAAAAATCAACTGATGATATATTGGATCGGAGAACCCTATGGGCCTATTTTTGACTTTTAACAGGATGGGTCTATGGATAAATTTGTTATTGTTCACATATTCCTAGCGTTGAAAATCGCGAGAATTCACAATATTTCAACCCGCACAAATCAATATTATTAGAATATGATTGTCATATTACAATAAATTCCATTCTATTTTATCAAGGCCGTGATAGGGGTGATTAGGAATTTAGCCTGCTGCACTTCGAACCACCCCATGCTGAGAGAACAGGGTATCTTTCCCAAACTGGCTCAAATACTCATGCATGCTCACCAAAACATCCAGAGGGTTTTTACTTAGAAATTTTTATTTAAAAAAAAATAACAACATTCATTGCTTGATTTTTTTTTCTTCCCATTTTAGAGATGCGAATGTATTGATTAATTCATAAAAATCATAAAATACGTTTTTTTTTGATTTGTTTAATTAAAATCATAAAATACGTTTTTTTTGATTTGTTTAATTAAAATCATTTTTTTTAAGAGCGTCAACTCAATCCATATATTTTTATGTTTATAGGCATTTTTTTTTTTGATTAATCACACATTGTCATTTTATGTAGGCCAAATTAACCCCAGTCCTGAACCTTAATAATCATCCATTTTACCAATTAGGGTTATGAAATATCAATCCAAAAAAAGGATTATAACCTTTTGAAACGTTTTTTTTTAAACCGCACCTCTATTTTTAGAAACCTTCGAACAATAACGATGGGCCAATGAACGCTAACAATAACACCTACGTTATCATGGAAGAGATCGTGGAGGCTTGCGTTGGCGCGTTGCACGTGCTGGCTAGGGAAGCTATCAACAGGGCCTTTATAAGGGAACTCAACATTATCCCAGTTTTCATCCAGGTATAACTGTTTGCCACTTTTTGTTAAATCTTAAATTAGTATTCCCCATTTGGAGCTCAAAATTTCTTTGCATTCTTGAAGATAATATTGATCCCTGCTAGGGGAATGTAATACTTTAATTTTCAAATTGAATTTAAAACGGAAGGTTCCTTTTATTCCCCATAAGACCACCTCAACTACAAAATTAGGTAAGGTTGCTATTTTTTTGAATTGAACGGGGGTGGGGGGGGGGATGATATTTAGTTATCGGAAAAGTTTAATGTATCCGACATATCGTGGTCACACCTGATCATATTTTAATTTTTATATTATATCATTTTTGTTTACAATATCTACTCGAAAAAACAGCTCCTCTACAGCGAGATAGAAAATATTCAAAGGGTGTGCGCAGGCGTGTTATGCGAGCTGGGGGCGGAGAAAGAGGGCGTTGATCTCATCGAAGCCCACGGTGCCGCCCCACCCCTCACTGATCTCCTTCACTCTCGGAACGAGGGCGTCGGTAAGATTTTTTTTCACCGTTCATTTTCTCATTTTGACTTTCATTAAAAAAAAACATACTTGCTAGCCACTTACGTAGCAGCCCTTCTCTTCAGGATGTCGGAAGACAAACCCCAAGAATATAAGAAAAGACTTTCCCTAGAACTTACCACATCGCTCTTCAACCCCCCTCCTCCTCCTGGCCCACCTGGCCAAATCGATCACAGTTCTAATAACCCCCAAATTATGAATCCCTCTAACTGGCCCCAACACAATATGCCAGAATACATGGGGTCTCCCCAAATGCTCCATACCATTTATCCTCACCAAGGATCTCCGCACATGCCACAAGCTAATCACCCGTACCAGCATTTACAGAATCCTAAACTTCAACATTCGATGCAGCGAGGCCCGCACATGTCGCAACAGCTGATTCCTCAAACCTATTCCAACGGGACCGCCAGAATGGTTGGCGGACAACTCTTGGAAAATAATGGCGGATGGGCAGGCGGACCTGATATAGGAAATAATAGCAACGCGGGCCCTAATCTGCTTTTGCTCGGAGGCACTGGAGGAGATTCTAACGGAATCATGATGCCAAATGGTGGCGGTGGAAATTCTAGGATAGATATGATGGGTTTGTTTTATTTCGTGTATATATATAACATGTGTATTTCTTAATTTTACCATCTTCAAATCGTACATCTAACTAATGAGTGATAAAATGACGTATAATCTACCAGGGACTTACTTGGCATGAAGTGCGAGGGATTGGTCAGGTTTGGGGAATAAAAATTTGAAGATATTTTTTTGTTTGAAGAACGATGAATTTTGATCAAATTTTTACCTAAAAATCATTTTTTATAAAATAAAATATTTTGTTAATTTTCATGCATTTTATTACTATTTTTTTTATTAGGTAGAATGCGAATAGAAATTGTTTTTAATTTATTTTTTTTGCGTGGAGGTTTGTGTGCGTGTTAGTTTTTTTAATTTATCATTGATAAAAACGACACTCTTGAATGGTCAGTTTTTTTTCACGCTATAACCCCCCCCCCCTCCCCCCCTCCCCCTGATAATCTCCTAAGGTTTAAGTGTTGTTGAACGGCTCGTTTTGAGCCCATTTTTTTAAAAAACGGCTAACTCTATATTTCATTCTAGAATAATATATACGCAAGCCTGAAGATTTTGCTTGTAGAAGGAAGCAAAGGTTTGGGCATCTATTAGCAAAATCTAGCCAAATCCCGAGGGCTTAGGCACTATTTTTCTGGCTAGAATACTGAGTTAGCAAATCGGCTTGAAACGAGCCGTTTAACAACACTGGGGTATGATGGCTAGGGAGGCTAAAATTTTGCCCACATTTTATTTAGTTATAATTATATAAATTGATATACGTCATCCAAACACAAAAATTGAGTTATTTCTGAACATTTTCATTTATATCGATAAAGATTTATTTTATCAATCAACAATACAGTTATGAGATGAACAAAAATGATTTTATTTTATTTTAAAAATATTGATTGTCCAAAAATTTTTTTTAGTGATTTGTGTTCCCGATTGGGACTGCACCGTTATTTAAAATGGCCTATTATAAATGTGTGTTTCGGAATTGGTACGAGATTTGAGAGATATTTTTTTACAAACATGTTTATCGAACAAAAATAATTTTTTAAAGGAGGATTTGGCTGCGGCACATAAACCGATCCCAATGTTCTTGGAATCGGATTGGGGAATACTGATCCAGTTTTTTTTAAACAAATTTTAAATCTTCCGATTCATAAATGTGCTTTCCTTAAAATAATTTCGCTTTTATAGCGAGCGGACGGAGACCTTCATGGGCCGGGACGACCCGCAGGCGGTCGTGTATTTGTCTAATATTATATTTTCTAGCAGGCCTGGGCCGGGCCTGGATTTATATAAAAAAAATTTTTTTTAATGGGCTGGGCTTGGGCCTACAATTATTAAATTTAGATTATTTAAAATAGTTGCTAATTTGAAGAAATACTGCCTTTTTTTCCTTCTAATTGATAATAAATTTCAGTATTGTAAACAAAGTGATTGCCTAAATATCAGAGTTGTTAAAGGATCAAGATATACAAGTATCTAGATCCTGTATCTAGATATATAAATGTGGTCTCTGTATCTGTATCTAGATAGATTTTTGATTAAAATATCTGTATCTAGATATTATTTTAGACGATATATCTGTATCTAGATCCATTTAAAAAGTATCTTTTAACAACTGCTAAATATATTTTAAATACTGTTTATTTTCATTGAATAAATAAAAAAATTAAATTTTTAGATATGGGCTTGCGCCGTGGGTTTGAGAAATTGAAACTTATCACGGGCTTGGGTCGCACTTGGGATTTTTTTTTAACATTAGATACGGGCCAGGCTTTGGGCTAAAAAAAAATTTTTTACTGCAGGCCTGGGCCGGGCTGTGTCAAAAATTAAGGCCCACGAAGGTCTCTGATGGCAAGTCGTAATGTTGTGTCAACTTATTCCAAGGTGGTTCGAGCACGAAAAAATTACGTGCTAATCTCGTGTCGATTCTGGGCTATATATACATCTTATATGATTAGGTCATTCCAATATCGGTACAGGCCTTGTTCCAATTTGGGATCAATTGGATTCCATAATTGTCTCTACCCTTTAATTAAGGTGGTTTTTCGATCGTAGAAACTTCTTAACCCCCAAAATTATCGATTATATTCTCTGAAGGTTGTTTGTCACGTGACACATTCGCGATTATATTGTGCTTCCCCCCCCCCCAAACCAAGGTTTTTGAGAAGACCGATTCTGGTCGATTTTTAGCCAAATAAATATTTTATGTACGTCTGGAGATTTTGCTCGTAGATGGCAGCAGGATTTGGACATCTGTTCGCCAGATCTCGAGTGCTTGCATAAATATTATTTTGGCTGAACTCTTCAGCGGTTCGGTTTTTAAAAACGATCCCGATCGGGACTTTTAACGACACTACCCCATCTTTGTTTCACATTTTTTTTGTAATAGTATAAATAATAGGAAAATATTCATTTTCTTTTTGCGCGCTCGCTCTTATAGATTTCAACGCCAACGGGCAACAACACCATCACGTGATGAACCAAGTGGGGGCCAACAACATGCCCCACCACCAGCATCACCAATCCCCGTACACTCAGCCCCCGTCCCAGCTACCCGCCAGCTGGTTCGATACCGATCTCTGAAGGGGGGGTCATCATTTTTTTTCTTTCTCACATCTCCTCAACCCCCCCCCCCCCTTTACCTCTTATTATTTATTTCATTTAATATATTTTCGCAATTATAAACTTATTAATTTAATTTATAAAAGATTTAAAGATTTTTAATTATTCCACCACCTGATAAATAAATGTTTTCTCCTTTTTTCTTCTTTATCCGATAATTAGCACTTCTTGAACACCATATGCATTGTAAAAAAATTTTTAAAAATTCTTGATAAATAATTACTCCCCCCCCCCCAAAAAAAAACAATTTTTTTTTTAAATTTAAAAATATACATTTTACTAAATTCTTCCTTTTATATAATATTACATTAGCAGTAAATTTTTTTTTAAAAGCTCATTTTTTTCAATATATATATTTTTTTTAATTATTTATATATATTATATGCTTTAGACTTAATTATATAAAATTGCGTTTTTTTAATATATATATATAATATATTTACATTATACTTTTTTTATAAGTGTTGTTTAAACCGCTCGGTTTGAGACGATTTTTAAAAAAAAACGACTTAACTCGACATTGTAAGCCGGAAAAGGAATGCCTGAGAGTCGAGATTCCTCCGATAGATGTTCAATCCTATGTGTCATCTAGGCTTCCGTAATACTTTTCTGGATAAAATATTTAGTTAGCAGCTTCTAAGAATCGGCTCAAATTCAGCGCCATTTAACAACACTACTTTTTTTTGAAATGCATTTCTCTAAGTGTCGGTCGAAGTCACAACAAAATACAAAAATATTTTTTTTTTACAAATTTAATCATGTGATAACTTAATCTCGTGATTCAAATCCCTACCAAATATATATATTTTTTTTAAAAAAAAAATACATCTATCCATGTTCTCTTTTCGTAACAATTATTATCTTTAAATAATATTATATATATATATATATATTTACAATATTTAAAATTATATAGTTCTATCTAACGAGACTTTAGTTTTCTTTTAAAAATTGAATAATAAAATACGATTTGTGGTTTAAAAAAAAATTGACTCGATGTTTGTTACGTATACAAAAAGTGTTTGGGTGAATGAATTGTGTAAGTGCTATTTTTATCACGTGATCCCAGATGGTAACTGTAATATTAGGATCGTGGACCGACTCGATTGAATCGCCGTTACAACCGCCCATTTATTCGAATTCTCTATTCCTCCATTTTATAATCACTGGACTGTCAGACCTACATCTCAACCTTAACTCCTATCTCTTCAAACCTTTAATATACCCTTTTCCCATACCTTTTAACATCTCAATCCTTACTCAAAAAAAATCTTCCTCATTTTTTTACGTTCCTTAGCATTCTAAATCGATTTCGGCGATTCTGTAGAATTTCTTTCCTCTCAAAACTTTCTGGAGAAGCGATCTGATCGGATACGATATAACCGATACTATTAAATTGATAGCTGATTTGATATATTTTTTTCTTTCGTTATACAATATTTAATGTTATTTTTAATTTAATTATTATCAACAGAGTTGTTAAAAGATACTTTTTAAATAGATCTAGATACAGATACATCGTCTAAAATAATATCTAGATATCGATATTTTAATCAAAAATCTATCCAGATACAGATATCACATTTTTATATCTAGATACTTGTATCAAGATCCTTTAACAACTCTGATTATCAATAACTATAAAAACGTCTGACTCAATATTTTAGCCAGAAAATACCTAAGCCTCAAGATTTCGCTAAAATACCTAAGCCTCAAGATTTCGCTAATAGATGTCTAGAACCTTTGTTCCTTCTATGAGCAAAATTTTCAGGTTTGAGTCTCTATTTTTCTGGACGAATGAGTTAGCCGTTTTTTTAAAATCGGCCCTATACGAGCCGTTTAACAACACTACCAATAACAAGTCTCCATTAGAAAGAAATATAATTATCAAATTTTAATTTGGCTAATCATTTAGATTAGACCTAATTTATTCAAGTTATATATATATAATTTTAGTTTCAATGTATTTTTTTTTCCGGCAATCTGAAATCGCTTTTCATCGGAAATGTATTCTATCATGTTTGGAAATATCTATCTTTATTAATCTGAAGACAATTTCGCTTGTTAAACTTTTTGAGTCATTTTATAATTTATATGGAAAAATCCAGACTTGTTAACAGATACTTTTTAAATGGATCTAGATACAGATACATGGTCTAAAATAATATCTAGATACCGATATTTTAATCAAAAATCTATCTAGATACAGATACCACATTTTTATACCAAGATACAGGATCTAGATACTTGTATCTAGAATCCTTTAACAACTCTGGAAAAATCTAATATTAAATTTAAAAAAAAGTTATTTGGAAAAAAATTGTCTGAAATTCAATAGGGTTAGGTATAATGTTGTTAAACGGCTCGTTTTGATCCT
Source organism: Gordionus sp. m RMFG-2023 (assembly GCF_954871325.1). Classification (NCBI taxonomy): domain Eukaryota; kingdom Metazoa; phylum Nematomorpha; class Gordioida; order Chordodea; family Parachordodidae; genus Gordionus; species Gordionus sp. m RMFG-2023. Next base: position 1,091,982 of record NC_088775.1, read on the forward strand.
ATTTTTAAAAACGGCAAACTCAATATTTTCGCCAGAAAAAATATTGACTAAGCCTCGAAATTTCGATAATATATGTCCAACTAAACCTTTGTTCCTTCTATGAGCAAAATCTTCAGGTTTGGGTAGTATTTTTCTGGATGAAATATTGAGTTGGCCGTTTTTAAAAATCGGCTCAAAACGAGCCGTTTAACAACAATAGGAGGTAGGTATTCCTAACATGCTGGAATGTATTTCCGGTTAATATAGCGTGCTCAAAAAAAAGTGAGAAAAAATAATACATTGTATATAGTTAAAATCGTCGTAATCTATTTTTATTACAAAAAAAAATTATTATATTTGGTTAATCAAATTTGGGAGAAATGGATAAAAATTTTCCGCCATGTTTTTAGTAATTTTTTCTTGATAACTCGCACTTAAGTTTTACAAGTGTTTTTTATACTTTCGCGTCTAATTAATATTAATTTTCAAATTTACCTTAAAAAAAAATATTTCTAGGAGATATATATATATAAAGAGTCAGAGTTGTTAAAAGATACTTTTTAAATGGATCTAGATACAGATACATCGTCTAAAATAATATCTAGATACAGATATTTTAATCAAAAATCTATGTGGATACAGATACCACATTTTTATATCTAGACACAGGATAAGAGTAATTTTCCAATTTTTTAGCGATTTAAGAACCTAATCCCTACAGTATTATAAATTAGAATCCACCCCATCTCTCGTCCATTCACGATCAACATAAATTGCGTTGATCTTCTAAAGATATGCTATATATTTTATCATCTATTTAGCGGAGAATTTTTTTTATAACAGGAAAACTCAATTCGAAACTCGATTTTCTAAAAAGAGGCCCGAACCTGCCCCGGGTCCATATAACCCCGGGTTAGATGGTTTGCTCCATGAATTGGTCTATGGTCTCAAAATGCGCAACCTAAACCATTTTAAATTTCTGAACCCGGATTTTTGACATCTACCAATATTCGGTATTTTAAAGAATGACGAAAAATCGGCCTATCGGTAACCGAACCGTTATAAATAAAAAGGTTATTCTTGGGGGGTGGGGGGGGGGGTATTACAAATTTTATAGTGCCGCTCCTAATTACTCCTCAAGGAAAAGAAGCGTCTTGCTAGTCTCAATTTTCATAAAAGAAAAATTGATAACTACATAGGGGATCAGGTATTATTCCCAATTACATATAAAATGATACCTAGACTTGACGATTGCATTCATAATAATGTATTCGAAAGCGTCGTTGAAATGCAAATCAGCTGGAAGCGCCATTTTGGTAACCCTAGTAATACTTTGCTTCCTTATTATCTCGATGATTAGGCAATTCCTTAATAAAGTTTGCGTCCAGACATAGGAATAAATTTGCCCACTCGTTTAAAAGATTATAGTAATGATTCTGCTGATCAAAATGGCGTCCCCAGCTGTTTTCATCGATGTACACTTTTAATGAAGGCATTCGTCGGTCTAGGTATTATTATATGTCATTGGGCGTGAATTAATAAATCAATAAATATTTTTCGCCGAAAAAAATGGAAGGCTGATTGACGTTTGACGCGAGACGGATAGCGAAGAGTATAAAATCCGGTGTAACGGGGTTCGGGTTCGGTCATCGATTTAAAAAAAAAATTATTTGGCGCCATTACGGACTTAAAATTCTGTTTGTAACCATTAAGAAAAAAAAATATATTCTCTCCAAATATGGAAAGAAAATTGGTTAAGTTGGTTAGCCGATCGATGAACGAATTGGATGGGTGATAGACGGGAAAAGGATAACGAGACCAAAATTTAAGATTGTTTATAAAAAATATACAATGAGATATATACTAAGGAAAATTTTACGATAGGCAATTATGACTTGTTGATATAAACTTAATTATAAAAAATAATAAGCGGATAATTAAGTCGATTCAAAATCCCGGCCGAAAATCCGCAAAAATTTTTTTTTAGCAATTTTTATATTTCTACCGCAATTTTCATATTTCTCCCGCATAATACCAATAATCTCCCGCAATTTGAAAATTTGGACCTGGCAACCCTGATTACTGACACAAATGTGAAAATGGAACGAGATGATAATGAGCGATGGCAGAAGAAAATCCCATTTTTAGGACCGTGTTCCTCGTTTAAACATATTTTTTTTTTTTGATAGTTATTGCTTATTGGTTCTAGGGATGAATACCTTTTTTGAACTTAGAAACACTCTAATTTGGTTAAAAATTGCGTTTTTAATATCGAAAATGTCAATGTGCACATCATCATTTTTATTGGTCGATTCCTCAAAATCTCGATCATCACTAAATTTTAGTCTAGGGATTTTAGCGTTGAGTGCAGTGGGCTGGAAGATTTCGTTTGATTTGTCAAACTCTCTTATTTTTTCAAATTTTTGCCAAAATTAAATGGTGTAAATATACGATTTTTTTAATTGCCCAGCGGAGAAACTAATTAGTTTTAGCTTAACTTTCCTTCTCGAGATTAGTAAATTCTAATCTTGTTTCTTTGGAATTTTTACTATTTGCAATTTAAAAAGTAATATTTAAAATTTCTAATTTTTCTAACAAGAAAAGAAAAGAAAGAAAGAAAAGATAGAAAGAAAGAAAAGAAAGAAAGAAAGAAAGAAAGAAAGAAAGAAGAAAAAAGAAAAGAAAAAAAAGAAAAGAAAAAGAAAGCTTTTAAAAAATATTTTCTTCCTCCACGATTATAAAAAAAATTTTACAACTGTTTTTTAATGTGAATTTATAAATTTTTAGAAAACAAAAAATATTTAAATTGTTTTTTTTTAAAAACAAAAGTTAAAATTTATTTTATATCTAAAATAGAGGGCGTCATTGAACTGAGAATAAAATTGAAATGATTTTTCAAAATTTTTTTTTTTAAAAAAAATTAAAATTAATTTATCTTCAATCATCATTTCGTTATTACATTCTTTTATTTTCATTTTCTTATTTCATTTTATTTTTTCCTATTCTTTATAAAAAGTTTTTAATCTTTTCTTTCTTTCTTTCTTTCTTTCTTTCTTTTCTTTCTTTCTTTCTTTCTTTTCTTTCTTTCTTTCTTTCTTTCTTTCTTTCTTTCTTTCTTTCTTTCTTTCTTTCTTTCTTTCTTTCTTTCTTTCTTTCTTTCTTTCTTTCTTTTCTTTCTTTCTTTTCTTTCTTTCTTTCTTTCTTTCTTTCTTTCTTTCTTTCTTTCTTTCTTTCTTTCTTTCTTTCTTTCTTTCTTTCTTTCTTTCTTTCTTTCTTTCTTTCTTTCTTTCTTTCTTTCTTTCTTTCTTTCTTTCTTTCTTTCTTTCTTTCTTTCTTTCTTTCTTTCTTTCTTTCTTTCTTTCTTTCTTTCTTTCTTTCTTTCTTTCTTTCTTTCTTTCTTTCTTTCTTTCTTTCTTTCGGTCTTCGTTTTCTTTCATCTAATATAATTCGCAAAATTATTATTTAATTTTTTTTAATTAAAATGTGAAAAAATTTTTAACTCCACCAAAAAAAACGAAATGTATACATAAGAAATGTGTTATGAAAAAAAGATTTTTTCAAAAAAAAAGAATTCAGCCAATCAGGTTATCTGGGAGAAGCAGATAATTTTCCAGAGACAAGACCATAAAGATAGGTGATACCTTCATCCGTGAACATTTACCTTATTCAAGTTTTCCGCTAAACCAGGGTTAAACGTTAACCGGACCTTAAAATTTGGGTCTGACATAATTATGATGAGGTTTTATTAGATATATTATTCTAAAGAATTATTTATACACGTTAATTCTTTCTTATCTTATAAATAATCTTTCTATGTTTTTTTTTTAAAAAAACAATTTTTTTTTCTTTTCTATTTCTTCTTCTAATTTTTTTTTTTTAATATCATATCTCTATTCCTTTCCTTCGCTCTTTTTTTCCATTTTATTTTTTTTAATTTTTTTTTCTTCGTCCTTTTTCCTATTGCGATTATGAAAAATAAAAAATAAAAAACATTAAATATAACATTAATATAAAAATAAATATAAAATATTTATAATATTATAAAATAAAAAATTATGTTAATGAACTTATATCTTTCAACTCACCACCCCCCCCCCCCTTCTCACTCTCATCCACCTTTATTTTAAGGTATACTTGTAAAATGATGAATCAAATTTTGTTTCAAATAAATATTTTTACCTGTATGAAATAAAACTTTTACCTTTATATTATAATTTTATATATATATAATATATATTGAAAAAATAATAAAATAAATAAAAAAATCCGTTACCTCCATTTATAAAATATATATTTAAAAAAAAAAATTATTACCTGTGTCATCTTCAGATATTTTTTTTTTATTTTTTTGTCATAGTGGATAAAGGTAAAATATTTATATTTTTAATAATTATTTTTATATTTTTATTTTTTTTACGACAAGTTCGCTTCTTCATTAACTTCCTAATTCTTCCTTCTTTTATATATAATATGACAAAAAATAAAAATATTTTTGCGACAATTTTTACCTGTAAATATTTTTTTGCGACACGTAAAAAAAAATTATTTAATTAATTTTTTGGAAAAGCCGAAATTAATTAATTTATTTTTTTTAAAAAATATATAAAATGTTTTTGAAAAATATTTTTTTTTTGGAATGTTTAAATGGTAAGAATGGGAAAATTTGAGGAATAATCTTCTTTCTTCTTTCTTTCTTTCTTTCTTTCTTTCTTTCTTTCTTTCTTTCTTTCTTTCTTTCTTTCTTTCTTTCTTTCTTTCTTTCTTTCTTTCTTTCTTTAGAGAAGAAGTAAAAAATAATAATAGGCAAAAGGAAAATTTTTTTTTAGAAAATTTAAAAAAAAATATAATAAAAATATATAGTTAATATAATTTTTTTTTTTGTTTAAAAGTTCAGTGTCCTCATATTGTCACACTGAAAAATATTAAAATAAAATAAAATTAAATTAAATATTTTTTTAAAAAATAAAATAATAAATATATTTTATGGAATTAAAAAAAAGAATTTTAAAAGTTAATTTTTATATTTTGTTTATTTTATAAAAAAAAATTAAAATATTCCAAAAAATGAAAAGATTTTTGATCCTAATATGATTCCTTTTATCAAATTTTTTTTTTTTTCATAATCCTCTAAAAAAAAATTAAATCTTTTTATAAAAATATCGAAAAAAATTTGAAAAATAAAATTTCTTATTATTATTATTTGGGGGAAAAAATATTTTCTTTTTAGAATTTATCTTCTGGAATATTTGTCAAGAAAAAAAATTGAATATAGTAAAGGAAAATTCTGATACAATTTCCGGTATATTATGTATATTACTTTCTTTTTTTTTTAAATTATTTTTTTGACAAATAAGTCCCTAAAAAAATGACATATGACATTTTAAAAATAAGTTTTTTATTTTCTTGAAGTAAAGTTGATTTGTCGGCTATTAGAAGCCGTTAATCTTTAACGAAGTGTTGGCCTAAATCAAAAAAAAACTGAAATTTGGTCAAATTTGGGGTTATAAACTAAAATTTAATTTCTCTTTTTTTTTTCCTAATTCTATTTATGAATCCCTCCAATCATATTCCTTAAAAATTTTAAAAAATTTTCCAAAAAATTAAATGTGCTTAAAAAAGAAAATAATTAATTTTTATTTATTTATATGGGCAAGGGGAAATGGAATGGAATGGATGAATTCTTAGGTTCAATTAACTTATTCTTCATCTTCATCTTATAATTTTTTTTAATTTTTTTTTTTATCTATTAACAGGAAAAGGAGAAAAAAAATTTAAAGATAAAATATAAAATAATTTTATACAAGAAAATAACATTTTTAATTTATTTTTGGAGAAAAATTTAAATTTTTTTTTTAAAAAAAAATATCTTTTAAAATTTAATTTTGAAATTTCATAAAAAAAAAAGCAACTGGTTTCAAAAATTTTAAAAAAAAAATTAAAAGGAAAGAAAAAAAGAAGAGAAAAAATTAAAATAAATGAAAAAAGAAAGAAAGAAAGAAAGAAAAAAAAAAAGAAAGAAAGAAAAAAAGAAAGAAAGAAAGTTCTGATGATAAAAATAAACAGATATTCCTCTTACTACATATGATAATCATTTAAAGGTCTTATTTAATCATTAATAACGGCTTCAGCTCAAACCGTTTTCTTATAAGGTTTCAGTTAAAGGGTTTTCCCAGCTGATCCGGTCTTTAGGCCCGGTCAAAAATTTGCGAATGGGTCACGTGGCCCATCCCTCTCCGATCTCGGGATCTATTGATCACTTAGTAAGTTACACTTAGACTAAAATCCTTCAAGCCTCGTGGGTAATTTTATTTCCTTGTGGGAGAAAAAAAATTACTTCGAAAAAAAAATATTTTCCACTAATTACTTTTCCTTTTCTTTTTTTTCAAATTCATTTCCAATTTTTTTTTTCTTCTTTCCCCCTTGTATATATATATTTTCTCTAGGGATGAAAAGGGGTGGATAGTTGAGGGGGAGGGGGTGGCTTTAAAATTATGACCCCCCTTGCCACCCTATCCTTTAGCCATCTTCACCCCCTCATTCTCAAATTAAAATTGAACTATCCTATTTTTTTTCTAAAATTTTTTTTTTACTTAATCATATAATCAATAATAAATGCAACGATATTTTTACCTTTATACTTCGAACTTTTAAAAGTAATCCAATCAAATGGAAGCTGTCCTCGGTAAACATCCCTCCCCCCCTCTCCCCAAATTAGAGCATGCGCATTGTTAGTTTTCTAAAAAAAAAAATTAAAAGGCAAATTTAATCATTCTTTTTTCTTTAGCATTTATCGTTTAGGTTCTATGTTATGAGGGCAATTGAAAGTTCCTAGAAACTACTGCTGAAAGCAGCAGGAGGGCCCTTAAGTGTTAATATACAATCCCCATTTCCAATATCAGTGTTTTTTTTTAGGAGAGACCTAAACAGGGTCAGCTCCAATTTATATTTCTAAGGATTTCTAAAGTTAATTTGTCTTTGGTAAGAAATATATATATCAGAGACCCGCAGAGATACCAATTGTTCGGCCAGGCCCGGTTTTTTTTTCAAAAAATTATCCGCCCGGCCGGATTTTGGCCCGATCCGGTATTTTTTTTCAAAAAATTATCCGCCCGGCCGGATTTTGGCCCGACCCGGTATTTTTTTTTAAAAAATTATCCGCCCGCCCGGATTTTGGTCCGACCCGGTATTTTTTAAGAAAAAATTATCCGCCCGGCCGGATTTTGGCCCGGCCCGGTTTTTTTTTCAAAAAATTATCCGCCCGGCCGGATTTCGGCCCGGTTCGGATTTTTTATAAAATATATTTTATTTTTTGATTTTTTATAGCTAATAATGGCGATTTCAAATATTCGGTTTTAAAATATATGGTCCAAAAAAAAACTTTCGGGCCCGACTCGGGTCCATTTTTTAAAAAATATAAATAATACACAGGCCGGGCCGGGTTTAAAACCGGGCCGGGTTTAAAACCGGGCCATCTCTGATATATATATAAAAATACGAAATTGTCCACGACTTTATGTTCGGATAAACATATAATTCAGATATCAAACAAAAAATAACCCTACCCCCCCCCCCCTTTCCATCAAAAACAATCCTTCCGGCTATTTTAGCATTCTAAATCCATCTCATCCCCCAATTATCTGTCTAGGGCTCGAATTTGGTTATCGTTTGTTGGCGCGCATTTCGTAACCATCTGAATCAATCCAGTTATAACCCCCCTTAACTCCCACTTTTGTCCTATTTATTGTAAACGACAAATCATTATTTCGATTTTATTTTAATTTTAGATAACCCCTCCTCCCTACCTTCCCCCCCCCTCCTCTTATATTTATTTAAATGATGATCTTACGTCTCACCCCCCCCCTCTTCTTCCTCGCGTGATATAAGTGCCCTGCCCTGTATGAGGCGTTTACAACATTTTTACGCAAACGAGCCCGCGAGCAGGGTGTGGGTTTGGGATAAAATTAATGTTTTAAAAGAAAAACTGGGGGGAGGGAAGCTAAAATCTAACCCACGGGATGGGAGAGGGTGGATGATACGAGGGGTAGTTAACGGCCGAGCACAAAAACTAATCTTTCGATACTTTATAAAACTTAATAAAAACTGAGGGGTAAGCTAAAATCTAACCCACGGGATGAGAGAGGGTGGATGATACGAGGGGTTCTTAACGGCCGAGCACAAAAACTAATCTTTCGATACCCACGGGATGAGAGAGGGTGGATGATACGAGGGGTAGTTAACGGCCGAGCACAAAAACTAATCTTTCGATACTTTATAAAACTTAATAAAAACTGAGGGCAAGCTAAAATCTAACTCGCGGGTAGAGGTAATGGAAGATGGGGGGGGGGTGATTGACATGAGGGGTCGTTAACAAATGAGGGCAAAAACTAATCCTTCTTTCTAAGCATCATAATACTAATTCGGATATATATTTTTTATTTAAAAAAAAAAAAACTGTGAAAAGCTAAAGATCTAACTCATTTCGCGAAGCTTCTATTTCATTCATAAACCTCCGTTATTTATAAAAAATGTTTATTTATTTATTATTATTTAAAAAAATCTAAAGGTCAGGAGATAGATGATATGAGGGGAGGGGGGGGGGAGTGTTGGTTAAAAGATGAGGACAAAAAATTTGATACACTGTTAATACTCGATATAAAAATGTCAGGTGAATGACACATAACTGGGGCCTATTTAAAGAATATATTTTTTTTTTAAAAAAAATTTACTTTTTAAATTATAATATCTATTATAACAAAGTAGCATCATATTTTATAATAATATTTTTTATATTTATATATTGTTCATTTTTCATTGATTTATTATTTTATATAAGAAAAAATTTATCTATTTTAATTTGTGTGCATGAAAGTGACTGTGACAATGGACAAAATATTTTTAAAAAACAGAGATAAAAAGAAAGAGAGATGAGTTTACAATAATTATTAAAATAAAATATAAAATAAAATAAATAATTTTTTAAATAGGGGTCATTTTAAATTATTTCATTTTTATTTATATATATTTATTTTTAAATAAATTAAATTATTTTTCTTTGTATATATATGTATGTAACGGTTAGTTTGTTTAACTATAGAAAAAAAAACGAAAAATATATTTTCGCAATTTTAAAAAAAATTTTTTAAAAAAATATAGAAATATGTAAAAAGTGTAGTGTTTGTTCGTTTTTAAGAGGAGCGTTAGATTTGCTAACGGTATCATCTTAAGAACAAATAATAGGGAACCCTGGAGAATTTGATTCAGAGATCTGGCTGAATTATTTTTGGGAGAACTGTTAAATGGAATCTCTAAGGATTCGCTTTATTCTAAATTGGCTAAATGGGGCCGTTTAAACGACAGTTATTAAGATGTAATATTTTTTCGCAATTTTAAAAATTAAAAATAAGAAATTTGTAAAGTGTAGTGTTTGCTAACGGTATTATCTTAAGAACAAATAATAGGGAACCCTGGAGAATTTGATTCAGAGATCTGGCTGAATTATTTTTGGGAGAACTGTTAAATGGAATCTCTAAGGATTCGCGTTATTCTAAATTGGCTAAATGGGGCCGTTTAAACGACACTATTAAGATGTAATTTTTTTTTTACTGGGATTCTAATGAGGTCTATTTAAAAAAAAAAAATTTAATTTTGATTTGGAAAATTTAGGGAATTTTTATGGCCAATTTTCATAACGCACCATGAGGGAGGAGTAGATTAGCCCCTGGGTCGAACTCACCATGTCTCGTGGGGCATCTTTGGCCCTTTATCAAATAATCCAACCGGGGTAGGAAGATTTATATAAATAAATATTTCTGTAGGGATGAAGAAAAAAAAACGATATTAAACAAAACAAAAAACGTATTTATTTATTTTTTTTAATATTATGAAATGCCTAAATTTTTCTTTCTTTCTTTCTTTCTTTAAAAAAAAGGCAAAAAATCAAAAAAAATGCTGTCCAATTTAAAACGAACGCAATTTAAAATGCTTTATTTGCGTTTTTCGAAACGCTACGTTTTTGAGAAATGCTACAGCGAACTATTTACATTCTTTACAATATAAGACATATTTTCATCATTTAAAATTATACTATTTAAACTAGCGGCTCGTTTTTGAGACCGTTTTTTAAAACGGTTAACTCCATATTTTATCCAGAAACGCGAGTCTGAAGATTTTGCTCATAGAAGGGACGAATGTCTAGACACATTATTTTAGAAATCTTGAGGCCTTAAGCGATATTTTTCTGACTAACCCCCTCATTCATAGTTAGCGAGATTTCGCGGCGAAATACACGAAATATGGATTTTTTAAATTCTTTGCCCGCTAATTCCCGCTGACTGCGAATGAGGGGTAAGATATTGAGTTAGCCGTTTTTTAAATATCGGCTCAAAACGAGAACCTTCCATTTATACGTTATCTTCTCTTAACGGTGAATGGGGAATGGATTAAACACTTTTCAAAATTACAGTTACAAAGACCTCTTAATTCGTATTTTTTTATCTTCTAACTAAACAACAGAGTTGTTAAAGGATCTGGATACAAGTATCTAGATCCTGTATCTAGATATAAAAATGTGGTATCTGTATATGTATCTATATAGATTTTTGATTAAAATCTCGGTATTTAGATATTTTTTTAGACGATGTGTCTGTATCTAGATCCATTTAAAAAGTATCTTTTAACAACTCTGCTAAACAATATTCGTGTCTTGTTTGGGGGGGGGGGGGTTATTTTTTTTATTTAGAGGAGATACAATAATATACGGTTATTTAACTCTCGATGGGTAAGGCGGAAATAAGAAAACGGAAAATCAGCTGATATTATTTTTACAATTTTGTTTATTTTTGATTTATTTCCTTTGAAAAAATAATAAATCAAAAGTAACTTTTAGGGTAAAAAATTTTTTTTTTTATTTATAATCAATTTACGAGTTGGGTTTGGATAATTCTTTTCTTCCTATGGATCAGGTCGGAAAAACTAATTTGAGGGTTTTTTTTATAGAGGAGATATGTAATTTACGGTTATTTAACTCTTGTTGGGTAAGGCGGAAATAAGAAAATAACGCGATTGACCTGAAAATCAGCTGATATTATTTTTGCAATTTTTTATTTTTGATTATTTCCTTTAAAAAAATAATAAATCAAAAGTAACTTTTAGGGTTAAAAATTTTTTTTATAGTTTTCCGGGTTTTGTCTTGATAATTTTTTTCTTCCTATTGGTCAAGCCAAAAAAATTGATTAAGGAGATGGGGGGGGGGGTTTAGATGAGATACATAATTTTTGAGAAATTACTGATTTTGGATAATTTAAAAAATACGGTGATTTAACCTTTGAGGGGTAAGGCGGAAATAAAAAATATAACGCAATTGAACAATCGGATGTTTTTTTTAGGTTGAGTCGGGTTTAGCGGGGTTTGGAGATAATTTTGATACAATTTTTTTGAATTTAATTCATTATATTCAATAAATCAAGGTTTTGATTATTTCCTTTAAAAAAAATGTAACTAAAAAGTAGCTGTTAGGTAAAAAAAAAAAAATTTTTTATAAATCAATTTCCGGGTTGGGTGTGCGTAATTCTTTTCTTCCTATGGGGGTCAGGTCGAATAAAATTTATCCGCTAATAGATTTATAGTGGGGGGTCCATTTCACCCCCCTATCCCCCAAAATTAAAAATTTTTTTTTATTGATTTATCTCATTCAAATTTATGTTTCAAATTATGACATTTTTTTTTCTGAATGCAAATCAGCTGGACTCGCCATTTTAACCGTTTCCGACATAAGAAATAAATTGGCCCCTCTCGTTTTAAAATTTTTTTTAAATAACGATATTACGGGTAAACAAGATGGCGTCCCCAGCTGTTTTTTCATCGATGTGCACTCTTTGAACGAAACTCATCGTCAGTCTAGGTATTATTACTATCATGTCATTGGTCAAAATATAGACAGGGAATTCTTGTAGTATTTGTGTCAAATATGTAAAGGAGGGAGAAAAATATAAAATTTGTTTTAAATAATTTTTTTTAATGAATGACAAATAAAGAAAAAATATATAAAGAAATGTTTTGTCACCTTTATATATAATAACTCATAATACATACAAAACAAACTATATTATGATTGGTTATTTTTTGAACCAATTAAAATAATTAACAAGTTGTTAAAAAAATATTATTAAATTATTTCAATTTATATAGATAATATAATTTATAAAACTAATTTAATAAAAAAAATAAAAATTTTAAAGTTATCAAACTAATAATGACATTACAAACTAAGGAATATTTTTTTTTAAAAAACGATAAAAAACAATAAAAAACAACTATATCAGGATTATATTAATAATATTCATTTTAATCAATATTTTTTTAAATAAAATTTCTTAAAAATTTAATTATTTATTTTAAAATAAAATTATTACACAAATTTAAATAAAATAATTTGTGATAATGAAAAATTTTTATCAGCAAAAATTGATTGGTAAAATTGATTTTTGCAAATATTGGGAATTTTTTCATCAATCATTAAAAATTCTTAATAAAACATGGATAACGGTTTTTACCTTAAAATGAATATTTCATCCGATGTGAAATTGATGGAGGTTGTCTCCCTGATTCATCTTATATTACTAAAACAAGTAATAGTCTGTTTTACTTCTTCTATAGAAACTTCCTTGAAACCTATCTTTAAAAAAGAAAAATGGCATTTTCCAAACCAAAAATAGGGTTTTCCTGGATCAAAATCTTGTCAGAAAAAAAAATAAGATAAGACTAACCAGGATAGCGCCACATCTTGAACAATCTTTAAAATGAAAAGAGGCTCTTTCCAAACCAAAAATAGGGTTTTCCTGGATCAAAATCTTGTCAGAAAATGCTAAGATTAAGACTAAACCAGGATACGGGTCCATAGGAATGGATAGATAAGATATGGATTTTTATTAGGATTAAATGAAAGGTTTGAGTGATAGAGAGGTAAAATTGTTGTTTGATAAAATAATGATTTTTTTTTTATAGAAAATTCTATTTCGAGTCTGACAGGGCACGTGATCATAAAAGAGAACCAATAGAAATCTAAGGTAACTCAGCTGTTGTAACGGCTAATTCCCTTACATCCAGTAAACAATGTGTAAATAGAGGTAGCTTTAGCACACTACTTAAAAAAAAAAATAGCCATAGCTCGTTACTTTCAATTTTATATAATTAATTTTATAATTAAATCTAAAATAATAATCTTATTATTTAATTTAATTTTGAAATTTAAAAATATGCATTTAAATCTAGTTTACACCATAATTTTCTAAAATTTGAGTTTGATGTTGATGATAGCTACAAATCATATCGAATAAAAATTTAAAAAATGATGATAATATGGATTTTCCTTTTCCAGAAATTATTTTAATCTGAATAAAAAAAATTTGTACTAGATATCGATTTCGATGCAAGATTTGTCAGAAGATTTTATCCTCAAATGAGACAAGTAGTTTAAATTTGCGTAAATATTTAAAGGTAATATATAATAAATTAGTATTTGAATCATTGTATATATTAGATAAATGAAATATAATTTCTTTTATAATTTTGAAAATAATCTATTCAAATAAATTACTATTTTATTTGTTTATAATATTGATACTGTGGTATAATGTTAGATAATTATGTTAAAAAATTTATTATTAAAATCTTAATGAACAATAAAAATCCCCCTAATGATGGCGCTAGTTAAATTTATTGTATTGGTTTTACATTAATAAATATAAAAAAAATAGAATAAAAAGAAATATATCACAAACAAAATAATCCATTTATATTTGGTGTTATGCCAGAAGAGAAGTAATGCGAAAAAATCTTTGAAGCAAATATTGTTGAGACATTTATTAATTATCTCTAAAGTTTTAATATTGTCTTATTTTAGTAAAAAAACCAAAATTTTAATATTATTCTATTTCACAATTATTTAATATGAAGCATCTGAATTTATTTGAATGATAATTATAACTGAGGAGTCAGGGATATTTTATCAACACCAAATTTGATAAGGTTTGGAACTCAAACTCCCTAATAATATGTAAATTGATATTTTCATCATTTACAAAATGTAAATTTATTATATATTTAAAAAATTTTTTAGTAAGCAAATTTTATTTGTAAAATTGAAATATTGTAAATGTCTAAAAAGAGAGATCAAAGATGTAATAGATTATTAATTTTTCACGTTTGTATTAAATAAAATCAAATTAAAGTTGCAATTTTGTGTTATATAGTTAAAATAACCTGTGTTAAAATATTACAAAAATAATATTTTTTAACCATTTTATTTTGGAAATTATTTATAGAATTTTATTTTTCCTCGTGCAAAGAATTAGGAGATATTATATATAAACTTTTATTAAAAAGGGAAGAGAATCTGAGGATTGGAATAAAACTCTTAGAATAATAATTTCAGTAGATAGATTAGTAACCGATTAAAATGTCTAAAGATAGAACCTCATTGACAAAATTTTACATAGGAAATTTAACCCTTAGAATTCACAATGTATAATTAAGAATTAAATGAAAAAGTCGTAAAATATTATAATAAACATCTTCTTGCAATTTCAACTGGAGGACGTAAAATTAACCTTAAAATTAGTGTTTTTTATTAGAGAATGGCATTAGAGATGGGAATGACCATAATTTTATTCATTCACATGGACAATACAGATGTATCTCATATTTTCTTAACCCGATGTATAAAAGACGATAATTTTATCATATTAAAAAAATTTTAAAATAAAAATTGAAAAAATTTGAAAACGTTATAAAAATAAAATCCACTAGGATAATGTATAATGTTTTTAAAGATATTTCTAAAATAATTAAATTTAAGCTGTTTTTGCCAAGAGTTCATTTATGCTTCTTAATTTTTTTTAGGCTGGAACATTTTCTATTTAATATCAGAGGTTGGCGCCCGGCCCACTAGAATTTTGGGGTCGGACAACTAAAATATTTGGTCGAATGAGGAAGTTAGCAAATATGCTTAATAAAATTCACGTTTTTTTAATTCATAAATTTTTTTTATTATGGACTGGACTTGAAAATTTATACAAAATTATTTTACGGGCTGATCAAAAAAATTAGATCAAAAAAGGCAATAATATAATCTAAATTCATTGAAATCATAATAGGTCAGACCCTATTAAAAATCGTCGTAATTTTTATTTTATATAAATCTTTTCACAACGACAATTTAAAAAAAAAAATTTTTTTTAAGTTTTAAAAAAGTGGAAAGTTTTAATAAAAATAAAACATAATTTATTTAGACTTCCGGTAAAATTATATCGTTCGATCTTTATAGAGCGTTCGTTAAATACGTCAGAAAAAAAAATTAATACTTGAAATATAGATCGTTTTAACTGGCATTCCAACGGCAGTTATATTTTTTTTCTGGATTAGCGTTTTTGCTTGACATTTGACAATCCTTCAAAATTTTAATTTTTAATATTCTTAAAACATTAATAAATCGAATTGGTCAAGTTGGAATAGAAGTTTGGGCATTTTTTTTGTCCCAAATATCACTGGTTCGAAGCCGTGTTTTGGTCAAATTAAACTGGTTTAATATTGGATGCGTTTTCCGCTTCACGATCTGATATGTTTTAACGCAGCTCTAGCACACAGGGAGGATAGGAAAGGTGTGAGGACTCTCATCAAGGTGGAATGTCAATTTATTTTGGGGAAAAATATATATAAGAAATGACCGGTTTATTCTAGAACTTTCCTGAATCCCACCAAGAACACAGATATAGGTTAAAATTTTGTTGACCCCTCATTAAAGATTAAATTGGAGATATGATTCGCTAACACCCCCCCCTCCCTATGACTCTTTGAATCATATCCGGGGTAGCTTGGACATTTGAAGTTCGGAACTTGTTTTTAACGGGAAATAAAAGATCTGTAACAATATAATTTTATTTAATATTTAATGGTGGTAAAGAAATAGGATATTTAATAGACCGTCTTGGCTGCCATTTTTTTTTATCCAACAGATTTCTTTTCACTCCTTTAGAAAAAAAAAGAATTGAATTTTTCAAATCATTTTTTGAATCAGCTGATACCGTCCTGGCTGCCATTTTTTTTATCCGACAGATTTCTTTACACTCCTTTAGATAAAAAAAAGAGTTGATTTTCGAATCATTTTTTTTTGAATCAGCTGATTTCAAAAAAAAATATAACAAACTTTCCCCCCAAACAGCTTTGAGAAAAAAAAATAAAAATTACATAGTAATTAGTAGTACGTTGGAAAATGCAGATATTTTACAAAAAAAATGAAAAATGAACTATGGCCTCTTAACACGGGGACAGAATCCATTTTGTTTTTTTTAGTAATTTTTTTACTAACTATATAAATAGGCAAGTACATCATCACATATATTGAACTATGGCCTTTTTAAGTAATTTTTTACTAATTATATATATAATACAGTACATCATCATACATATATTGAACTATGGCCCCTTATCACGTGGACAGATTCCATTTTGTTTTTTAAAGTAATTTTTACTAATTATATATATACTGTTACTACATCATCATACATATATTGAACTATGGCCTCTTATCACGTGGACAGAATCCATTTTTAGTAATTTTTTTTACTAATTATATGTATAATATAGTACATCATCATATAAAAGTACACACTAATTTATAAATTTTATTTTTTGTTATTTGATAGAAGAGAGAGAAGAAAAAAAAGAGAGAATATAAAATTTTGTGGAAAAATATATGAAACGAGGAAGTCAGGAAAAAAAAAATATTTAAAATTATAACGTTGAACTCTTACGTTCATTTTTTTATATTTTAAAAATATATATTTATTTTAATGTATGTATAACCGTTAACCTTTAAGTATTTTTTTTTAAAATATATAATTCGCAATCATGAATTGCATTTCCCAGGTGAATGAAAGAATAAGTGAATGAATGAGTGAAATTTTTAATATTTCTATCATTTTTTGGGATGAGGAGGATGGGGGGGGGTGGATTATAAAGAATCAAGGAAGAAAGGAAGGAAGGAAGGAAGGAAGGAAGGAAGGAAGGAAGGAAGGAAGGAAGGAAGGAAGGAAGGAAGGGAAGGAAGGAAGGAAGGAAGGAAGGAAGGAAGGAAGGAAGGAAGGAAAGAAAGAAAGAAAGAAAGAAAGAAAGAAAGAAAGAAAGAAAGAAAGAAAGAAAGAAAGAAAGAAAGAAAGAAAGAAAGAAAGAAAATAAATTTAAAAAAATAAAGAAAAGAAAGAATGAAAGAAAAGAAAGAAAGAATGAAATAAAAGAAAGAAAGAAGAAAGAAAAGAAAGAAAAGAAAGAAAGAATGAAAGAAAAAAAGAAAGAATGAAAGAAAAGAAAGAAAGAATGAAAGAAAAAAAGAAAGAATGAAAGAAAGAAAAAAAGAAAGAATGAAAGAAAGAAAAGAAAGAAAGAATGAAAGAAAAGAAAAGAAAAGAAAAGAAAGAAAGAAAAAAGAAAGAAAGAAAAAAGAAAAAAAGAAAGGAAGGACATTATTAAGACTTCTCTTTATAATTTTGTCTTTATCAAAAAAAATTATCAATATTTTTTTAATTTACATACTTAAATGAATTTTAATAAAGGTTTGAAGACGTTAGAAAAATGGAAAATGGTTGCCAAGACCTGAGTCAAATATCGGAAGAAAAATTTGAGGAGCTGTGCATATATAAAGTAGCGGATCGACTGACCGTTGCCTTCGACGAGAGAGGTACTCCACCCGTTACCAGCGTGTTCTGCCAACAAAATGGAACGCCTAACAATGGGTATGGCGGAGGCAATGTTCCTAATGACAGCAATTTTGGCTACGCCAATGGTCACAGTATTCTGTTTAACCCGCGAAGTTCTAATTGCAGAACTGAGTCTTCTAGGGCCGAATCATCCATCCCGAGAATCTTGGAGCTCAGGGAATCATCATCTTTTCTAAACGTTAATATATTGTTTTTTTATACTTTTTTTTAAAAAAAAATTTGTTTTGAATCGAAAGAGTTTTTAATAGAATTTTTAACTTGGAATGTAAAATAAAAAACGAAAAAAATACATAGAAAACTGAACAAAAAAAACATGCTTAAAAATCACATTTTAACGAAATTTTTGAAAACAAATTATTATTAATAATTGATTTGTAAATGATATTTTCCAAATTTGTTTAGTTGATTCGATTTTAAGATGATTGCGATATCGAAAAATTTGCTATTTTCTTTAAGGACTGTAAATTGTGATAAAAAAAACTTTAAAAAAAACAATAATTAATAAAAAAAACAACGTTTATTTTTATTAATCCCCTAAATTTTACTAACGTTAAAAATAATATAGGAACTTGGAATCTGGAGTAAGGATTATATTCCCAAGGGTACAAGGTTCGGTCCGTTGGAAGGGCAACTCTTTCAACTCGATAACGTTCCTCTAGGAATTACGAGGAAATATTTTTGGAGAGTAATATATTTTCCCAATACTATAATAAACATTTTAAAAAAATTGTGTTCGTTTTTTTTTGTTTTTTTAAGTGTCCAAAACCTATTTTAAAAGTTTTAAAACTTTTAAAAATTTAACAAATATATTTTGGCCATATTTTTTATCTTTCTATAAAGTTTTGAAAGTTTTGAAAGTTTTCGAAATTAATTTTTTTTTTAAATTTTGACCCGAACCCTCATTAATAGTCGACTTAACCTTGATTTTTAATTTCAATTATGTTAAGTTTAAAATAGGTATTAATTAATCTCTTAAAAATAACGAAAGTCTTAATTAATATAAATGGAGACCTGCCATTTATGTGGCCCAGCTGGGATTTTTAAAAAAATTCGACCCGAATTGACCCGTCACCGGTTTTAAATTTTAAGGACTTAACTCGGATTTTTTAAAAATTTATATAACATTTATTTTTAATTTTTTTATAGCTAATAATGCCAATTTACAGATAATCGGTTTTAAAATCTACGGCTCGGCCCGGATATATTTTATGAAAATTAGAATACAACTCAACCCGGGTATCCGGCCGGTTTGGGAGGCCGGTATTGCAGGTCTCTGATAAATAGGATTTAGGATATTAATTTTATGTGAACATTTAAATTAGAATTTGATTTTTTTTTTTAAAAAAAATATTAACAGGAAAATGATAAAGTATTATAAAAATTGTCTATATTATAGGTTACACTCCCATTACGTGTACCAAAATGTTCGCCCATGTTTATTTTATCTATCCTATTTTATTTATTTTTTTTAAATAAAAATCGTCTGAAATATTCCTTTTTTTTTAAAAAAAAATGATACCACAAATTTAATCAATTTATAACATTTTTTAAAAGCTTTGTTATATAGAAATAAGTAGATCCAAATTCTAGGGATCATTAGCAATTCTTCTAAGAAAGGAAAATTATGGTAGAAATTTAGCAAAACCAATTAACCCATTGAAAAGGATGTATATAACGTAATTATAAAAAATATAGTAGATTTTGAGTTCACTCAAAATAGGGGACATCTAAATGATAAACTATTTCAAAATAAGAGTACAAAATTTCTTCAAAAATATGACCTAGAGATTTGATATCTGCAATTATCAGCTAAGATTACAGTCAATGATTATATTCCATTCCTTCCATAAGGGCAAGAACATCAAATTTTATGTTAGCTTTGAGAAGAAACCATTCTAAAGATGACATCGCAAAAGAAGAAGAAAAAAAAAATTAAATCGTCTGACAGGAAAGATTGGACAAAAGGAACAATAAGAGAACACAATATTCCTTGAAGAATCAAAATTTGATATAAATTTTGGGTCTTAACGATATATGATTATAAGAACTTAAATGCTGTGTAAATATCAAGATATTCTCAAAAAAAAATACTGATCCCATTAATTTGGGATTATTAGGACATAAAGAAAATTGCATTTTCCATCTGGGCCTTCTTGCCCTTGCTCTTAATCTAAAAAACCTTGCAAGATTCAAATATCCAGCTCTTACGACTTTTTCCAAAATCCTGTCGAAAACATATGAGAAGCTCGGAAAGCAGCAATGTATAGAACAAATGATTGTGCGAAGAATAAAATTTTAGTTTATATAGAAATCGATATGCAAATATACGTGTCAAAAATCTTATTTCAATGCCATAAAGGAATAGTTTGTCAGTAATAAATGACAAAAAATGGATTTAAACAAAATGTGGGTGGAATTAATATATTTTCGCATATGGGCGGTAATATTTTAAAAAAAAATTAATAATAAATCATTTTAAATAAATAATTAATATAATTTTTTTTTTTTTTATAAATTTAAAAATTCAAATAAATCTCATCCATATTCAGGGAAAAATCAATAAATTACAATCAATAATTTATTAAATATGTGCTGCCGTTATCCGACTTCTTGGAGTTGATTTAACCAAGATCCCATAAAGATGGAGCTAAAAATTTCTAGAATATTGATAATTAAGTCATGAAACGCTTCTTGGTAACTCAAGGTTGACAGTTAGAAGGATAAAAAGTTGTCAAGACAGTGCTGTAACAACGCTACGAAATTTCAGTTGTTTGTAAAATTTGTTGATGGAAAATAGCTATTCGTGTACCAGCTATATTATTTGATCAAAATGAAAATGCTTTAGCTGACTTGTTAGGGATGACTCCTCCACCCCCCCCCCCCCAATTTCTGGCAAATGTTGAGTTATGGGTTTATATGACAGGAGAAGATTAGATAACCATGTGTTTTTTTTCTGAAGGAGTTAAAATTTATCCATAGCTGAGTGATTTGACCAATGTATTATGTTAACGGTTTGGTTTTATTGGAGGTCCAATTAGAATGTCCGAACTTCCACTAGGGAAAAGGATAATCAAACATAGAACCTAAAAGTAAAAGCCATTTGACAATGGGGTCAAATATTTGTGAGTAATTTATCTAAATTACCCATTTTAAATTTAGTATCTCAGATACTATATACTTCGCAAAAGTTTTAATAAGATACTTGTATCTTATTTTTTTTAAAGTATCGTAGATACAAGATACTTTAAAAAAAAAGATAGTTCTAATAAATTGACAAGTATAAGTAATGAATGCATTTCTTTAACATTGAAAGAAGTTAATAGATTATTAAAAAATTTCCCTGTGGATTATTGTTTTCTTTTATATTTTTTTAAAAAACTCTAGAGTTTTTTTGAATATGTTTTTTTGCAGTTTTCACCATTTTGTTTTGTTTTTTATTTAAGTTTGGTGTAATTCTTTATGATTGATTCGTGTAAAATTTTTTTATCATTCTAGATGGCGTTTCTATAAGTGAGACAAAAAAATAAAATATTTCAGATTCAGAGAATTTTTTTATTTTACTATTATTTTCTTTATTTATCATTATTATTTTTTTTGATTTATTCTTTTCAATTCTAAGATTATTTTTTTTAAATAAATCAATTCATTTCATTATTAATCATGAAATGTAAAAATTGATTTTAAAAAACCTTTAAAATTTTTCCGGCAATGTGTTACATTTAAAACAATGTCATATATAATACCTAGGCTGACGATTTATTCATTAAAAGTGTACATCAATGCAAATCAGCTGGAGCACGCCATCTTGATTACACTAATCATTATTAAAATTTTAAAGGAGAGCCTAACCTTATTCCTATATCTGATGCAAACTTTATTAAAGAATTACCGGATCATCGAGACAACTAAGGGAAGCAAGTTATCAATTTAATACTAGTTTTTAACAAGAGAATAATTACCATATGTGGCACTAAAATGGCGGCTCCAGCTGATTTGCTTTTTAACGAACGCTTAAAAATGCATTTTAATGAATGAATCGATCAGTTTTTTTGGCGCGTTCTTTAAAATTTCAAAAATCGGATTTTACCGGAAATGTATTCCATCATGTTTGGAATATGAAATTTCAGAGAATCTTGCCATGTTACTAAAATTTATATTAGTTTTTCCATATGACTCAAAGGTTAACAACAAAAGTGTCTATGATTCATAAGATGGGTATTCCAAACGTGACGGAACGTATTTCCGGCGAAATCCTCTTTTGAAATTTTTTAAAAAATGCGATCAAAAAAAGGATATAAAGTTGTAAAAATGACTGACTGACTCTAACATAATATATATTAATTGCAATGACTTACTTAAAAATTGATAACTTCAAAATATCCTCATTTATATAGTAGTCTGTAACATGAAATTACCCGACATCACATATAATATTGTAATAATTCTATTTAATTTGAATAAGTCATTTTTCGTCTAAAAGTATTCATCTGAATATTACGACAGACATTACTTCAAGAAGTTTTAAAAGGATACATGGTATAAAGGTATCTTGTATCTTAGATACAAATATCCGCGATACTGCCTGACTCTGATCATATCTAATATGATTTCCGATCAATATTGATAAATTTAAACAATTTGGGAAAAAAATTTTTTTTTTATTCTCGACATTATTCCTGTTCTAATATTAGGTTCTTGGAAGTCTTTCATGACTTAATTGATGGAATATACTTGATGCATTTCTCCTCCGAAGTGTTGACCTGAAATTGTCTCTCTTATGCGTGCCACTTTAGGTTGGATGGGAGTGATCAACATATGATTATTTTAGTTTATTTTATAAATTATTCTGATAACGTTAAATCTTTGCTTCTTTTTTATAGCCCGGGGTTCTAATGATTTAGAGTAGTATATAATATATTTTTCTGTCCTATATAGTGGTAAAATCTTAACTTATAATTGCAATAATATGCTAGAATTCTAGTAAAGAAAAATCTTGGTAATCCCTTGAAAAATGTTTACAACACTAATTCAGTTTGGGAGTCGACTATCTGGACCAATTCTCAATAATAAATTAATCGAGTTAGCTTGCCATTTACATGCGGGATACAGTAAGAAAGTATCCAAAGAGACAAATATAATACACATTTCGTCATATATAGATATAAAAGATATAGCTAATAAATGCCTATCAAATTATCATATGATCCCATTTATTTTATATTTCGGATGTTCTCCTGAATTACTCAAAAAACCATATGTTTCAGTTAAAAAATAATAAGGTTTCTTTGAATTCAGATCACAATCGTTAATAAATAAATCCTTGGTGATATATAGCTTCTTTTTTTTATTCCACGAAAAAAATTATAACGAAAAAAAAAATCGTCACAAAGATTTACGAAGAAAATGATTACCGGAAAACAAAAGCGCTCAAGCATTACATAGACGCTTACGACGAGAACAGGAGCAATTGGATGCGTTACGTTAACCCTGCCAAGAATATCAAGGATCAAAATCTGGTAGCTTGTCAAATCGATTTTAAGATCTATTTCTACACGGTTAAACCAATCTTCCCCGGCACGGAATTACTAGTTTGGTATTGCAAAGACTTCGAGAAAAGACTCAACGCTTCGATGCTCAGCTATTTACCCAACCACCAATACACCGAAGCCGAAATGGATGGAATCCATGTCGTCGTAGGTAATGGGGCCGAAATGAGAGCGGAAATAGATGATTTCGGTGGTAATATCTATTCTTCCGTCACCGATAACATCCAAATGGAAGAGAAAAAACTCAACTTTTTGCAAGCATTCCCTAAATATATTCCTAGCGACGAGGTATCCAGGCAATGCATGTCAAACGGTGGGGGTTCTCTGTATCAGCAACATTATCAGCGAATGATGATGATCAATAACGTCATATGCGAGCAACAATTAGCCAGAGAACGATCGCAAGGACCTACCATTTACTCCTTCGGATATACGCCGGAAGCCTATAGAGGATCATATCACGTGGATAAGTCTACCATTAATGGGCATCATAATGGTATAATAAAAGTAGATTTTGAGGCTTATAAGTTAGGGATAGCCTGAATTGAGATGTAACAGTATAGAGAGTTACATTATATATAAAAAAAATGATTTAAAAAGTATATAAACAAATGTTAAATTTATATGAAGGTTTGGCCGAAGATGAGATTCAATCCTTATTCAACTTAAACGGAGTTTCACCTATCACTCACCCCAATTTCCTAATCACCCAAGAAGATAAGGATACTGTGTACAATCTTAACAATTACGAAAGCAATTGTAACGAGAAGAAATCTTACAATATCAATTCTGCTGCCTCATACTTCCAAACACCCACCAACCCTTATTACTCTTGCAATCAACCGTTCATCAAGAACGATACAAATTTATTTGCCATAAATGGTCTGTGTTCCGCTTACGATAAATCTTCCGTATTCCCTTTTACTACCCAAACATTGCATCCTTCCTGTTTCCCGTTTTATATTTCGAACAATATGTACAACTATTCCCTGTATCCTCCTCCGTACATGAATTGTGACATCAACGGGTTCATCAATAACCCGATCCCCATAAGTCACGATAAAACTGCTTCAAAATCGTTGACGTATGATCGTGATATGACAGTTACGAGTAAATTGACTTCCAAAATTTCTTGTCAAAATAATCAAGGTTCAAATACTGTCGATATCGATAATCAACCAATCACATCAAAAATGAAAAGGAAAGATTCCAATTCTCCAATCGAAACGGATAAGACTGGTAATTCCTTGATACCCGCTCCTAGCAACACTGTCAAGAGTAGTGCTTATTGTTTTCCATTCAAGAAGAAATTCTTTTCTATCATAAATTCCTTAGCTAAAAATGGCTCTTCAGGCAACGTTTCAACCGAGAATATGATAACTAATGGCGCGGATAAATCGATGTCGAGTAAAAATGGCAAAATTCAAAGAGTGAGTCCTAAATCGTCTACGTCACCCGTCTCAAATAAACATCCCTACGAGGTTAAATGTTACATAGAAATCCAGGAAGAAGAATTTAATCAGGATTACGTAATAGATTATAGCATCAAAAAGAACAAACCTATCAATGACCTCTCCACTTGTAGCAATGGTCATCGAGACAATTCGCCTAATATAATTCCTTTCAACAAAATCCACGTAGACAAAGTTAAGGTGACTCAATTATATAACCATCATCAGATGTGTGCTCAAATGCCCCTAAATATCGGTTTGACGACCCATATCGATTCCAAAACCCCCATCACCACCAATATTGGACCGACGTCCAAGGTCTTGCTGATGAATAATTTATGGCGCTACGCTCGCACCCACGCTCATATACCTATGCGACCTATGTATTCGGACATAAATGCGATATCGTTGCTGTATAGGGGCAACAGCTCAAATGGATTAACGGCTCAAGAATACGTAGCGGAGGAAATATGTTATATGAATAGGAAGGGTATCCGTTCCGAACCCACTTTGATAATGAATAACAACCATATATATTCTCCCGATACCATAAATTCTAATATCAGCGTACCATCGAATATATATTTCAATGGTCATTGCATGCCTTTGGATAGAAACAAAGCAGATACGTTTAATAAACCTCCGGAAATCATTTTTTCCAAGCCTAGCAAATCAAATATCCTGACCTTCCAGAATGACGAGAGCAAAATCCCTGCTCATAATCCCTTCGACTTTACGGAGCACCTATCCTTCAAAGAAAAATTGAAAACAAAGATTTCTTCTATCAAACCCTTTCCCCCAACCCAAGCCGTAATTAAAAATTTTGGGCCCGATATCAAAACCAAAAATAGCATCTGTTCTTATATTAATAAAATATTTAGCACATCGAACGTCATACTACCTATGCCCAATGATGACGGTTATATTATCAACGAATCCCTCGGAACACCAGAAAATGTTATCCGATCGTTTAACAACACTCCATTTCCGAATGAGAGTCAGGTGATTAGCAAAAAATTATCCAAAATGCTCGGACATGAGAAACCGAAATTGACAAACGAGGACCCATTAGCCACCATGGGTCCCGTTGCCATAGACTTGCTGATAAAGGGTGAGTATCATTTATCCAGGAAGAGGTCTCTAGAACTGTCTCGGTTTAAGCACGAAAATATCATAACGAACGGGATCAACGTTTTGAATGGCATTGCAACACTTAGCGTGCATAATGTAGTAGAAGATCCTAGCGTAATGCACAATAATGCTAAGAAGGAGTTTCCGGCTATCATAACCCGAATGGATTTAGTGAGCCTATCTTCGGAACGCCCAATAAACCTTTACAGGAATCAGGTGAAGCATTTTGAATATGTTGGAAAGACGTTGAACGGAATTTCTAAAGACACTACAAACGGATTTCATGTCAAGGATGAACAATCTGGTAGTTCATTTTATAAAAACGAGCTTATACCATCTGATAATACATTAGATGTCATGGACAAAGACAGTGAATTCAATCTAGCTGTTTCCTCCTACAATATCGTAAGCAACTCAATGATCACAACAGAAAACGTAAATACCGACAATCGATTGCAACCGAATTCCATAGCAAATTCTTATTCGTTGAAACGAAAGGATAATGGTACGGACAAAAAATCGTTGTACGAATGTAAGGTTTGCTCAAAAATATTCGGACAGTTGTCTAACCTAAAAGTTCACCTGAGAACTCATTCGGGGGAAAGGCCTTTCAAGTGCAGCGAATGCGGAAAGGGGTTTACCCAATTGGCCCATTTACAAAAGCATAATCTCGTTCATACCGGTGAGAGGCCTCACGAATGCCATTTGTGTCAGAAAAGATTTTCGAGCACAAGTAATCTCAAAACACATTTAAGGCTTCATAGCGGCCAAAAGCCATATCAATGCAATACCTGCCCGGCTAAATTTACCCAATTCGTTCATCTAAAGCTTCACAGACGTTTACACAATAACGAGAGACCCCACACATGTTCCGGTTGCGGTAAAAGATACAATATCTCGAACGGTTTAAAGAATCATAAAAGAGGTTCGGAAGTTCTCTGCGATTGCGATCAAGACAACTACAGTTTTTTGTCCAATGATACCAATCTACGTATCAGTGGAGGCGATATTGATAATACTAACATTCTCGCGAAATCCCATTTGAATAATGTGGTGAATAATACGAATGGACTCGATAAATATCGTAGTAAGGAGAAGGCTGACAGTGACAAAGATAAGTTGAGAAATGATATTCTTCCTCCTGATTTTTTTAACTCCGAAGAAAATTTATCTGAAAATACTTCGGCGGATTGCGGCGACGGAAATGACTCTGCCAGATTCGTATAACATGCAATCGAATAGGTTATTTTTAAAAAAAAAATAAAAATATTCCAGTTTTACTTATAATTTTTGTGTTGTTTAGTAACCCTACCAATAAAAACGAATCTGACGAGAATGACCCAGGACCTCTAACTACCTGGAATGGCTTTGATCCTAAGTTGGATATTCTAACTTTGTCAGCTCTCTCGTCTCAGTTGAATTACACGAATAATCGGCTTCAAACACCACCAAATGACACGTATCCTCATATCTATATATATATTAAAATTTTGATTTTTTGAGAAATAAATTGTTTATGCGAAATTTAATGTAATTTGAAAGTATTAAAAGGCGTTAGGTATAATAATACAATATTTCGATAATATTACTATCCCATTCCAGGGTAATTATATCGTTATATTACATTTATATCACACATGTTAAAATGTTTAAAGTATATTCACATCTAAAATAAATAGGAGTCCCAATTCATTTGAGTGTGCCGGAAAATATGGTCTGGATCATGACAAGACTATTGATAGCAATTGCAAAAATATTGACTTTCACCCATTTTCACCCTTGACCTCCAACACAATGATGTCCACTAATTTGGAGGACATTATTAGAGCAAAACTACTCAATCATGACGAGGCTACCCATGCAAACAAACACCACAAAGAAAAGTCTAAGGAGAATGGGAAAATATATGGCACCTTGATAAACAAAGAATGCGGATCTAATGGTTATGATTCTCAGAGTACAGCCAAAAACTCTCAGAATAATTATACTCATCTTAACACTGATTCCTTCCATCTCAAAAAAATTTTGAACGACTCCACATCCTATGCCGGAGTCGCCAACGGCTTACAATTCCAGGCTAACGGATATAAGCAGAGGAAGGTTCGTGATAAAGTTTCGAATTTGACTGAACTGCATACGAGAACCGCCGACGAAATGGACAACGCTCTTGCAAAAGGCTATGGTGTAAATACGTTTGTCAGAAGTTCTCATTTAGAATCAAGTGGACATGAAACACCTAAAACTAGTTACGATTATCATCAAAGGTGTTATCCATCCTTCAGCAATGGCATTCCTTTTAACGAAAATAATAATTTTTCGAGTAATTACTCTAGGACCACCAAAAATAGATCTGGAGAATTTTTGAGGATTTTGTTGGAGAAAGAAAACATAATCAACGCCAATCACCCAGATGCCACCGCGAATGTTTTAACTTGTGGGGATAAATTTTCTAATATCGATTATTCAAAAGGATACGAATTTTCCAAAGGCCAGAACAGCAGTTTACAGAATCATTTCGACAGCTTATTCAAATCGGAATGCGTCTTTAACGGCGAAACCTTTACCAAACAAAACGGCATGCCTAGTGAGGTAATATCGACCCAATGTAAAGTGTTTAATGATAATAACTACAATACGGCAAATGGACTGGAATGCTCACCCAGGTTTTACGCGTCAAAAAAAGTTGAATATAGGGAAATGAATGCCAACAATGTTGACATTCAGGCTCAAAATGGATACAATGGGCTAGACATATGTCAAAACAATAGATTTAATAAATTCGTCGAGAATACTTCCCAAGCGGATAGTATTGATAGAGAAAGAAAACCATTTTCCAAATGTATAAAGGATAAAACTGAGGGATACGATTTTACCCGTGTATCTTTTCCAGGGCTCAGGAAAAATTATTTGATAAATGGCAATCATTATAGTAAAACAATGGTACCTAACACTATGACTAATGGGCATCCCATTGGGTACGACAATGACTCGTATCTGCCCCAAGCTCTCAATGGGAATACCGTGTTGCCGAATAGTGATAGTGCACCCAATACCAGGGAATCCCCTAGCCATTACGAATTAAAGAACGTATTAGTCAAACCGGATGTTGGGGCTAAAGAAGGCGAGGAGAGCAAGTCTAACCACGATAACAAAAACAACGAAATTTTACGCGTAAGAGCCTATTGATTAATAATGCAAGATGGTAGCGGATTCGCTTAGACTCAATTGCTTTATTCATTTTGTATAACTTTTGTTATAAAAGCAAAAAAGAGAAATTACTATTTCGAAGTTAAATATTTCTTTATATAATCAATCATCTGTTTTTTTTTTAAAAAATGCAAGCCAAATATATCATCTTTCCCTTTAAAAAAATAAACCAAGTAATTATAAATTATTTTTGATATTTTATTTTATCGTATATTATATTTATCTACCTAATAAATGTAACCAGATAATTGTTGTTGCGCATGCGCAGTGCTTAAGAGAAGCCGTCATAGTTAATCCCCCTACCTCCACATATTTTTCCCATTCATTAGACATTACGATGAGTGTTGGAATTATAATCGCACTTAACTTAATCAGCTGTTTTTAAAAAAACATATGCATACAAGTTTTCCAGGAGCGTTTAAAAAAGCAGCAATCCTCATTATTATTTTGGAAAAGTGCAGCGACTAAAAAAATAAAATGGATGTTCCTTCTATTAAGTATTGTTAAACCAGTCGATTTAAGACTATTTTTTTAAAAAAAAACGGATAACTAAAATATTTTATTCAGGAAAAAAAAAAATTAACGCAAACCTGAAATGCTCATAAATGACACAAAGGTTTGGGAAATCTATTATGGAAATTTATAAGCTTAAGGCTACTATTTTCCTGCTAAAATATTGAGTTGGGTTCTTATATATGGAGCCGTTTAACAACATTACCTCCAAGTGGATGAATTAAGAAGACTATTAAAAAAGAATAGCATGTTTAAGCATTCTAACATTACGTATCCAAACCGCAGGATGAGGCTAAAATACGAAACTACTTATTTTGCTTATTTTGACGTATAACCATAAGATTCAAAGAAAAAAAAATAGGAAAATTATAATTTCGCAATTTTTCTTAGAAACCCAGATCACGAAATAAATCAGCTAAATGATATGTGTAACTCTGAATTCATGGTTAGAAAGAATTCGAGGCGAGGTATACTGCAAATGTATCATACATGTGCAATTGTTTAAGAGTATTTGGAAGGCATTGATTTTACAGATCAATCAAGAACACTTATGAAATCTTTTGTTATTAACAGTTTTAAAAAAAGGTATATTATTTTTTATAAATAACTTTAGCAAGTTATTTTTAAAAAAAATTTTTATTTTTTGATAAAGAAATTGGAGATGTAAGGCTTTAAAAAAAATGTCAATTTTATTACACTTTTTTACTGAGGTGTGAAATAAACCTATTAGAATGATTAAATAAGAAGGGGATGTTGTTTTGCCTTATTTTATCATGCTCTTACAATGATTGCAGGCAGCCTGTTCACCGTCTTTATTGATTTGATATTGATCCCATATAATAGTTCCTTTTTTGTGAGGAAATTTTGTCAACTTCAACATAGAGCATAACTATTTCATCAGAAGCATAGCTCGATAATTTATTGTTGTAATTTTTTAATACAATTTATTATGAGATTTCAAAAAAAAAAAAAATTTTAAATATTGCTTCAATTTTCCACTTCAGAGATTTTTTAAATTTGTGCTAGACTTTTTATAATCACGTCACCTGTCAGATTGGCAGGTTATCAAATAAGAAATGATTTAAATGTTAGAATTTTTTTTTTTAAAACACAATTTATTAAACATTCCGAATAATTCGTTTTATTCGAATCGAATAAATGATTAATCGTATTCGTAATTACTCGAGTCTAATTTTTTTTTTGGAATAGAGCCTAGTTTTAAGTATTCTACTAAAATTAAGCTAATTGTCATCAGCGTATCAAAATTTACAGAAAATAACAATCGATACAAAGCCCATTGATTTCATAAAGTAATCACCTGATTCTTAAAAATGGCTAAGGTCGCATTCAAAGTAGGATCCTATCCTACACGATTTAACCAGCTGATCGATTTTTAAAATCTGTTTATGGGATCAATTTTTTTTTTAAAATAATATTAATTTTTATCTTTAATTCTATCAGAGTTGTTAAAGGATCTAGATACTGTATCTAGATATAAAAATGTGGTATCTGTATCTAGATAGATTTTTGGAATAAAAATATCGGTATCTAGATAAGTATTTTAGACCATGTATCTGTATCTAGATCCATTTAAAAAGTATCTTTTAACAAGTCTGAATTCTATACATGATAATAACCTAAATTGATACTCATATACCGATTTTTAAATGTCGATCAGCTGTTAAATCGTGTAGAATCGGATCCCATTTTGAACGCGGCCAAATTCAATATTCTAGCCAGAAAAATATTGCCTAAGCGCTTCGAGATTTCGCTAATAGATGTCCAAACCTTCGTGTCATCTATGGGAAAAATCTTCAGGCTTGCCTAAATAGTTTTCTGGATAAAATATTGAGTTTCCGTTTTTAAAAAAATCTACCCAAAACGAGCCGTTTAACCTAAGACAAGGAAGGAAGGAAGGAAGGAAGGAAGGAAGGAAGGAAGTCTATTATGTTATTTCTTTCTTCTAATTATAATAAAAATTTAAATTTTTTTAAAAATATAATTCAAATGATTTATAAGAAATGTTCCAAATTTTAAATGAAATTAGCCGTTTAACAACACTAATAAGAAAAAAAATCATTTTTAAAAAAGTCATAAATAAAATACAAAATTTTTCCCCAAAAAATGGGCCAAGGATGCTGACGGAGGAGCGGGTGCTCAATTAAGAAAACGCTCATCCCAGGATTTTTAAATTTTTTAATTTCCAAAGCCCAGAATTCTTAAAATTTTTATTCAAATAAATTTAGCTGTATTTGCAAATTGTTTGAAAAAGGGAAATCTAAGGTATGAGCGGTAAATGAATATGAAATGTTCCATTAGAAGATTTCTCAGCTGATTAATTGATGGAATTTGAATTTATTTAATAAAAAATATTTGGCGGTTCCATGCTCAGGGTGATACCAGGTTTTAGGCCAGCAAAGTTCTGCGAAAAGTGTAACTCAGTCATAAAAAATGGCCTCCAACGTCTGGATTCGGATTTAATGACAGAAAGTTCTTTTAAAAAAAATGAATTAGTTGGAGAAAAATTGTCCATAGGTAGATATGGCTATTTTGAAGAATGAAGTTAATCATTGTATTGTACTTGTTTATTTTTACTTAGGGTGTTACTTACTTATAACATTTATAGGGAAGGTAGTAACATAAGTATAAATCCTTGATGATAGATTTTACTCATAGCATGGCAGATAAAAAAAATTTAAATATTGTTCCATTTTTAAGGACTCAGTTATGTTTTCTTATTTGATACTTTTTTCTCTTTCTCTCTTCTATCTTTCTTTTTATAAGGCTAGGTCCAAAATTTTAGAAAGATTAAATTCACAAACTCCTGAAATTTGCAAATAAATAAATAAGCTATTTTAATATGGAATGTCCTAAATATAATTCTATAAAATTTTATAAATTTTTTTTAAATGGTTTTGGACACAGTACAAAATATAATTCTGCATTTCATTTAGTTTTTTTTTAATTTTATTTAATGATGGATTTATAACAATTTTGTTTGTATTGTAAGTAAGTTGTTATAGTTATTTCTAATAGATTATATCTAATTCTAATAAAGTTTATATCTAATATATTATTTAATTCTAGAAGGTATAGGTATATATATATGTCATTCAATCTTTAGTCTACATTTGCCATTTGCCTTTTTTGTAAAAGGTTAATATAATTATATCCTCTAATGTTTATTCTATCCTGGAATCATTTTTATGACTGATCAGATCCATATAGGGGAGAGCCTGGTTCAGTACCAAATCTTGGATCTGGTAATCTCTATTGCCAACCATATGATTGTTCTATTATTATTTTGACACTATATAATTTTGGAATTATTTGTAATTGTATTATTTTCTAATAAATTAAATAATCTTTCTAATAATAATATAATAAATTGGTTTAATAGTCAAAGCTTTATTCTATAATGTACGCATGATTATCAAAGTCCTATAAATCTTATTTCAATAAAAATTGTCATTTTTTTGTTGGATAGCTTTGTTCTATAATTTACACATGATTATCAATGTCTTATAAATCGCATTTCAATATATATTGTCATTTTTTATCTGGATAATGAAAACCCTTTAAGAGAGCCTTTTGCCATCTAGGATATGCTTTCAAATCTTCTCTCAGTGCGGGTAAAGTTTTTTCAATAGGTATTGTGCAAAATGGTGGTTTTGGTAAGTGTCTCATCCTTTTCTGCAATCCTGTCCAGGATGAATAATGATTGTATCTACTATCCTGATCTTCTGGTTCCACATTATCTATTCCTTTAGCATTTTCATTCATTTTATAAAATGGTTTCGATATATTAATAACTGATGATCTAATTATATCTATGTCACGAGAGAGCTCCTCCTCCAAATCAGGTATATCTTTTGAAGGACAATAAAATTCCCAAATAAAATATCTAAACATAGTAAATAAAATTATAATATGCAAATTTTTTTAAAGCTTACTGTCCTTTTTTATATTTTTGATTAAATGAATGCATTATATACGGTAATTGCTTTGAGCCTAAATTTTCTAAATTAGATATAATACCTTTATGCTTCAATAGATTCTGTCCCACACGTTTTAAAGCACTTACAGTAAAATCCTAATAGAGCTTAAGTAGTTTACAAATATTAAATATGTTAATACTTTATTCATCAATTTTAATATCATGGAAATTTCATATTGAGGCATGTCGTGCCGCACGCCTTAAAAGTTATAAAATTCAGATTGCTAAACCTCTCAATATATGAACAGCAGTTGTTAAAGTACCTAGATATAAAAATGTAGTATCTGTATCTGTATCTAGATAGATTTTTGGAAGGTATCTGTATCTAGATATTTTTTAGAGGTATCTGTATCTGTTTTTAGATACTTTTAAGATACATTTTATATACTTGCCTATTAAAAATATTTGACTGTAAAATTTATTTTATTTCATATGAGCTTATGATATAAATAAATATATATATATATATATATTATATATTAATATTTATTAATACTATAATAAAAGATTATATATATAAAATATTAAAACTTATATATAAAAAATATATATAAATATTCATTAATTTAAATATTATGTGCGAGTTTATCAGTAAACCCTTTAAATTTTAATATTAAAATATGGAAATGGTAAATTAATAAATTAAAAATATTTAATAATTCTGGGTTTATTGTGACCTTATTTGAAGATGATAATATTATAGCAACCATGCTTCACCCTTTTTTTAAACTTGATTGGACATGGTTGGAAGAAAAGCTTAATAAAAGAAAACAATTGATACAAAGATTAGCTGGTGAATTATCAAAGTCATCAACTGACTGCAAGCAAATAACCTGCCAAAAAAAAAATTTAATTTCAAATTTTTTTCAGTACCCTACAGCATATATAATTTCTAATAATGATTTAAATTTTGATAATCAACAAATTTTAAATAATTTTTCCAAAAATTAATGTAGAGATTTTAGCATTTTTAAAGAATACCCTGATATAAAATTATTATTTATTAAATATAACACTACAATTCCTAATAGCGCCCCTGTGGAAAGACTATTTAGTGTTTAAAAAAATGTCTTTAAAGATAAACGAGGATTACTAAATGATCACAATTTTGAAAATATTTTATTACTGAAATCTAATAATTATTTATAATTATTTAATCATATATTTTCATATATTATATTAAAATCATTATTTTGGTTATATTCTGATAAATGTTATATCGCGTCAATAAATTTTTTAGCTTCATTTGAATTTTCACAATATAATATTAATTTAGGTTTATGCAAACCTATAAGAGCATAATAAAAAATGTATCTGTATACAGATACATTTAAAAATTGTATCTGTATCTTGATAACTTTTTCAGACGCTGTATCTGTATCTGTATCTAGTTAACTTTTGAGACTATGTATCTGTATCTGTATCTAGATCCATTTAAAAAGTATCTTTTAACAACTCTGATGAACGATCAAGTGACATACGTATATTTTATTTTAATCAATATAATTTAGTAAATTAACAAATGATCTAAGAGGATTAAAACACATGCCAACTCATATAGTGTACATAGTTATAAGCTATCCTCAAATTTATACATTATTAAAAATAATCTAGTTTTATTTTAACTAATTCTAATTGTTTCCTCTTTATAAATGTGCTTATTTTTAACCAAGACCACTGCCGGACTTGGTTTTTAATCAATTATATTTTTCTAAATATTCTAATGTAATTAATCCTAATCCATATTTTTCTAACTTTTCATTACCAATGCCTAGACAGTAGTGTTATTAAAAAGATTGATTTGTGTCTATTTTTAAAAACAGCTCGATTAAGATTTTAACCAAGATAATAATGTGTAAGCCTCAAAATTGAAAACAGAAGCCAAACCTTTCTTCCATCTATGAAGAAATTCACCAGGCTTACACAATATTATTTTGATTATTTAATCGGGCCGTTTTTAAAAATAGACCTGAATCGGGATTTTTAAAAACACTGTAGACAATATAGAGGCTTTGGAGACTCCCCTTCGGATATTTGGCTGTTCTCGTGAACATCATTTAATCTAATAAAATTATCCTATCATCACCCACCCACCCTTTAACTTTTACCTCTATATATGAATATAAAATATCACTATACACATAATTCGAAGGAAAATAAGTAAAAGGCAATAAATTGTAAAATACGTGAAAGTTTATATTTTGAAAGATAAATAAAAAAGCTAATAATTGCTTAAAATAATGACTAGAATTCAAAATTTTTAAGAGAAGATAAGTTTTTTATAAAAAAAAAGTAAAGAACTACAATTATTCGTTGCCAAATGTAATATAGCTAAAAGCCAGCAATAGGTGGACTTATAGACCTCCAATAAATTTTATAAGAATATATCTAACTAACAGTATCTCCCCAAGCAAAGCCCTTGATAAACCTATGTCTTATTAACGCTGTCGTATTTTTAAAATCCTCTGTAGTATTATGTATACACATCATTTATACAAAATTTTTTTTTGTATTTCGATAAGTTTCTGTGGCCTAGTCAATGATTGAGTAATACACACACCGTTTATATCTGAATTCAAATCCAGCAAAGACTGGGTTTTCTTCTTCTGAAACTAACTAGGTAGATGTGTGCTACGAGGTATGATATATAGTAAAACAGGAACAATAGTAAGTTCCCATTATAAGTATATATATATATATATATTAAAAATGTTTCTTATTGATAATTTAAAAAATTTGATCTTGGTTTTGATAATTGCTATATGTTGTGGCGCCGTTAACATTATCCAAAATAATATTTAAGTGCACTAACGTACTAAAAAATAAATAAGTGGGAGTGTTAATATGGAATATGGTCCACGAGCAGGGTTGCCATGTCTCCCCCCATCAGCGGGAGATTCCCAGAATTTTTTAGTTTACACGCAGACATCTCTCCCGCTAAACTACAATACAGATGCAACTACATTTGCGGAAATCGTATACATCTACCATGTAGTTCAACATTCATAGAGCTATATCATCACAATGTGGGTGGAATCTTTTTCTTATGATATTTAATGAATCCAATATAAGTGCAAACCTTACTTGTGGCAGAACAAAAATGAGCAAGGCTATCACAAAGTGTTTTAGTTCCTGAATCCTAGAGGTCAATTCTAGAAGATTTGAAAGATGGGCATCCATATGCAATTCTAAAGATGCATCTAATAAAAAAAAAAAAAAAACATTTCCCTCGATCCTTCCTTATTTCAACAAGAATAAGAACATTTCAATAAAACTGTTAAAAAAATTTCCTCGCATAGTCAAAAATTCAACGATGTAGCTAGCCATATAATGGAAAAAAAAAAAAAATTCAAGTTATCAATGATTTGAATGTCAGCTTTCTGCGCTGATAATGCCTCTGTAAATTTTGGCAAGAAACAAAGTTACCGAATTGAAACGCTGTGTTAAAATACCAATTGGCTGAATATGCCATATACTACATAATTCTTGCAAGAAAACAATAAATGTACTATCGGATGTCGAAATAATTGTGATGAAATGTTTTAACGAATTTAGTTTTCAACTAAAAGATTTAATGAATTAAAAGAGTTTAATTGATGTGGTCTGACTTGGAATGGTGTGAGTTGTTGCATACCTATTATGTGGTTGTCATTAATACCTGCCATCAGTAAATTTTTAAAATTTTACAAACCCTTAAAAAATACTTCTTAAATAAAGATTTTAAAAAAACTGTGCTAAATTTTTAAAAAAAAAAATTTTCTAGTATGAAGCCAGCAGAAGCATATTTGGGATTCGTTTCCAATGTAGGAAATCTACTTCATGCAGTTAATATTCAGTTGCACTTTATAAAAAGATTTACAAAATCATGCTACAGCTCTGTTCATCTCTACAGTTAAAAATTGATAATAAATTTTATGGCGCTATTGCTAAAAATATTATATTAAAATGTTCAAATAATACTCTAATTAATACATTTTTAAATAAAGTAGATAGTTTTATTAAGACAATTTTAGAATATTTACTATCAAAATTTGATTTTAATAAATCTATTCACAAATGTATAAATATTATGACCTTGGAACAGAAACCATCAATTCATGGTTTTCATAATTTAATAAATATATTAAAAATACCGAAAACATTGATGTCTTGTTTGAGAGATTGTAATTATCTCTATTTTTTATGATTCGCCAAAATACTTAAAGTTATATGGTCTAAAAGCAGAGAGAAATGGGTATAATTTTTTCGTAATAACGATAAATCCCCATGCTTAGAAAAAATATGCGAGTATGTCTTCTTCTTACCTCATTCTAATGCCTCATCCGAGTGCATTTTTAGCCTGATGAGGACTGCCGAGAATAAGAAGAGAAATCGGATTGCTTTAACAACATTAGAGGTCGAGCTAATGGTTACACAAATATATAATATGTCATGCCAGGAATTAAATATCTCAATAACGACGGTAAACATTTCTATTATTTAAATCTCAAATAAAATATAATTAAGTTTTAGCAATTGCGCCATAAAATTTATTGTAATTTTTAACTGTAAGATGAACACATCTGCAGCATAATTTTGTGAATCTTTGTTAAGATTCTTCTGATTGCAACTACACATTAACAGCATGTAGTAGATTTCCTACGTATGAAATCATTCCCTAAATATACCTCTGCCATTCATTATTGAAAAAAATTTTCAAAATATTGGGACAGCTTTTATAATCTTTATTTAAAAAATATTTTTTTAAAGGTTTATAAAATTCTAAAATTCCGATGGCGGGTATTAGGAACATATTGCAACCAACATTGTGCTGACTCAATTCTGTAAATACACTCTGTTTTTACCAAAATTCACTGAGGCATTATTAGATCAGAAAGCTGACATGCAATTTATTGATAATCTCGAATCTGCTAACATTTACCACTATATGGTTAGCTATGTCTTTGGATTTTCATTATTTGAGGAAAAAAAATTTAATAGTTTTATTGAAACGACCTTAATTTTGATGAAATAGCGGAGGATCAAGGGAAATATTTAATATTTTCCTTATTAGATACATCTGTTAGAATTGCATATGTATGCCCATTTTTCAAATCGTCAATTGACCTCACTGGATTTAGGTCCTAAAACATTGATGATAGCCTTGCTCATAATTGTTCTACAAGTATAGTTTTCATTTGTATTAGAGTCAAAAAAAAAAAAAGGAGAAATATTCTACCAACATTGTTGTGATAAGTATCTCTGTGAATTTTTGTACTACAAGATAAGTGATTACAATTGCGGCAACTGTAGTTTCATCTGTATTATTTCTTATTTCTGGATTACCTTATTATGTATACGGCTTGTGTTTGTGACAATTAAGCGCCTATACCTATAATTTTATACACACACACACACGGTGCGGTCGTTTTTAGGGACATTCGCATAAAATATATTTTTAATTGTAAAATTAAAATCGTTTTTTTTAAAAATAAAATTTTATCTTTGTTTACATTCTTTTATATTTAAAAAAAAAGATCGTTGAATTTTTTTTTATAAATTAATATATTTTAATTAAATGAAGATGTTATTTTATTTAGAAAAATAGTTACCGACTTTTGTATTTATAATAAACTAAATAAAAAAATAATAGGCGGATAATTAATTCGATTCAAAATCCCAAAAAAATATATTTTTAGCAGATTTTTATACTTATCCCGCCATTTGAAAATTTTGACCTGGCAACCCTGTCCACGAGGAAGGTCAAACTCGAGTCAGGTGTGTTGCACCACAGCCCTAAGTTTTATTGCGCTTCGTAGCCATATGATCTCTTTTTAATTTTGCCGAATATGGGCTCGATATTTGATCAAATATAGTTAGTGTCTTGAATAGTGTAAACTAGCCCTTATCCATATCTCTCTTTAATCTTTTAACCTACCATTCTACAATTAGAGAGTTAGCCACATCCTAGTCCAAAGTGATATAATTAGTAAAATGGAACCCTATGTTCTTAGACCACTATAGTCTAAATCAGACCTAAGCCTGGACCCGAGTAGTTTTGTCATATGAGACATTAGTAGATAAGTTATATAAATTTAGACAAACTCTTGTCTATAATTAGCCCTTGTCCGAAACCGTGCAGTTAGGTAAAATAGAACCAGATTTTTATGGCTGTCAGTGATAAGTTATCTGTTTTATTTTAGCAAGAAAAGCAGCGCGGGTTATCATACTTATCTCTAGATTAATCTTCACTCCTTGTAGGCCCTAGCCAATACCTCATTTAAGGAAAAAATGCTACAAAGTTTTATTAGATTATTATTTACTTTATTTATATAATAGATATAAAACAAAGCATAACTAAAGAATAGATGGATATAATATAATATACCTGTATTTAACAACGTTATTTTATAATTAACTATAAAGACTCAATAAATTGGGTGGGCAAAATATGTTAAAGCATATTTATAAGTAGATTATATAGAGAACCACACTACATATTAATGTTAACGATTTAATATTTACATATTCATATCCACTTGGATAGGTTTCCCCAAAATTTCCATAAGTTATTTCTGGCATTTTTTTTTTAATTAATTTGGTATAAAAAAGTAAGAAAATATTAACTTTGATTTCTTTTCCCCAATAATATGGGATAACAATTATTTAAGCTAAAGGAACACTGTATGTCAATTAAGAACACACGGCTCCACAAACTGATTATTTTTTAAAAAAAAGAGATTTTTGATCATCTGGGAATGGTTCATTATTTTCCTTGGACTCAACTTAAAAAATTTCCTTAGAGTGAATAATTTTACTTTGTCCGCCTGATTTAACAGAAAACAACGCAGAGATTTTGAGTATCTACGGAGTAAATTATACATATTAATATAAACATGTAACAAAAAAAGTAATTTAAAAAAAACATCTTTTTTAGATAAAATAGTCCTTTTATTCCTTTATATATATATTTTTTTTTCCCCCCAAGCGTTGATAGAATAAATATAATTTAATAAAATATAATCAATTTTTTAATTATATCAGTGATGGTTTTTCTAGTGAAGTTAAACGTTTCTGTAGAACTATCTCGAAGTAATAAGACGAAATCGATTTAAATTCAATTTTCTTATTTCGGCCAGGAAGTCATCTATAATAATAATAAAAAAAATTAATTATGATTTTTTGCGTCTAACATGATCGACATACCTTGAGACATGAATCCTGCCCTATGATAAACTATTTCTTTATTGGTGTATACTTTGACATCCGGAACTCCCTCTACTTTGGTATCATGGCATAAAATTCTCTGCTCTTGGCAATTCAACTAAGATGTAAATATTTTAAAATTTTAATTTAGAAATTAAAAAATAAATAAATATTTTTCTAAAAATTTATAAAAATTTTTTCCATGTCAGTTTTACTTCCTAAGATTCTTACCAATGATTGCCTTATTCTCTGGCTACAGAAAAAAAAATGGCTTGAAACTATTTTTTCTAGACAAAGAAAACTGTCATCTTTAGCCTTCTCAATGCTTAGCAGATTTTCTTAGAGCCCACGCCTGTAAAATCAAGCTCAATTGCGCTTCTTCCTAACCGTTCCTACTATATTCTTTAACTTTACTGTCTAGTGGCCCCTGATTTCATTAACAAAAAATAAAGATAAAGCGTCAATATTACTTCTTCCCTAAAACTAATTTTTCTAGACAAATAAACTATCATCTTAGGTTAGCCTTCTCAATGCTGTAAAATTAAGCTCAATTAAGCTCTTTTCTAGCCATTCCCAAATATATTCTTTAACTTTTTACTATCAAATAGCCTTTGATTCGTTAACAAAAAATAAAATTAAATATCACTTTTCCCTAAAAACCATTATTCTAGACAAAAAGCACAGTCATCTTAGCTAATGCCTAGCAAATTTTCTTAGAGCCCACTCCTGTAAAATTAAGCTCAATTAAGCTCTTTTCTAGCCATTCCCAAATATATTCTTTAACTTTTTACTATCAAATAGCCATTGATTCATTTAAATAATACGTGTCAATATTACCTTTCCGCATTCCAATCCAGCCATTTTGCAAACATTCTCGAATATGGGCATAAACATTCGGCTATAAGGGCATCTGATATCATTGCATATATATATAAAACAGTTTTTTATATTTGTTTTTTTTTAAATAAAAATTTGTTTTTTTTTATAAAAATTTAACTGACTGTGTAACGTAAGACAATAAAACAAAATGTTTGTTTCTTGATAAGGCACTGTCTAGCATTAGATCGTCTACGATATCTACTATATCAGCGCTCGCGACGGACAAACGCATCCCCATTATCATTAGACGCGCGATTAACAACCAACCAATAGTTTTCGCCAACATAACCATGTTTATAATTTATTTTTTTTTAATTTATGATTAAAAGGTAATATACAAAATTAAATATATTTTTATAAATTAAATTTAAAAATTAAAATAAAATATATTTTAATATTATAAATGATTTTTTTTTTATAAAATTTAGATTTATATATAAAAGGATATTTTATAAAAAAAAATAAATAAAATAAGTAATTAGAAAAACAAATTAACTAAGTTTGAAATAAGGAACTAAAAGAAAATATTATTTAACTTATAAATAAATCTTAGTAAGGAAGAAATAGGAAGAAATTTCTTTTTAAAATGATTTTACATTTAAACCATGTATTAAACAAGGAAGGGTATTATGTATTTTATTTATATTATCCTCTTAGAAAATTTTGTAGCAAAGGTTTTTAATGGCATCAACCCCTTCATAGTTTTTACACCCAGTCGTTGAGGAGACGGTGATCCTATTCTAGACCCCGATCATAGGGAACCTTCTAGACGTTCCTCCGCCAATGTGAGGCTGAAGTTAGGGTTGTGGGAGAGATTTTTTTTTAGTATATATATTAAATATTTGT
This sequence comes from Gordionus sp. m RMFG-2023, assembly GCF_954871325.1. Taxonomy (NCBI): domain Eukaryota; kingdom Metazoa; phylum Nematomorpha; class Gordioida; order Chordodea; family Parachordodidae; genus Gordionus; species Gordionus sp. m RMFG-2023. The sequence goes on from NC_088775.1 coordinate 1,134,487, forward strand.
TTCTTTGAGAACTAAATAAGCTACAAAAAAAAAAAAAAAAAAAAAAAAAAATGGGTTTTAATTCGGATTCATATCTAAACTACCCCAAGAAATCGAATCATCGGAACATACATGCTTTGTAATTCTAGGAAATCTCTACTCAATAGCGCGGAATACAGATAACCTAAAAATCAATTTGTAAAATAAAAACATGATAAACTCATTCATATTTAGGGTGTAAAAAATGTTATTGTAATAATAGAGACGGGGTTGGTGTGGTGTATTATACCACAAATATTGAACCTTTCAAATTAAATTAAAACATTTTTAATAACTATTACATTATGCCTAATTATCATCTTTTACTTATTTCTTCCTCTTTTTATCCTCTAAGACTTTAGCCAACTATAATACGGTAAAAACTTGCAGTTCTCTAGACTTCCGCATTCAATAATCAAATTTTTAAATTTTAATGACAATGTCCAAAATCTACGTGTGGTATAATGAACATAAACGCCATGCTAGAATTCCGGAAGTGGTCTTTCGAAAAAAACTAATAAAAAAAAATGCTTCTAAAGATTCAAGTTTACTTAGAGTCTCAGTATTACGTGATCCTTATATAACATCTAATTTAGTGAATATTTATAAATAGCTGTATTTGTCTTTCGACGATATCCATACCCATCTCTGGAGCCACCCTCACTTAATATCTTAAGGCAACCTGCGCCTACAAAATAAAGAAGCCACGAGAGTCCCCTTCGCGTCCCGTGCTGCTCAAGCGCGTATAACAATGAATGGCCCCCAACAGTGACGAAGTTTATATATTATTTTTTCCTTAGAGTTTAAGTTCTTTCTTTCTTTCTTTCTTTCTTTCTTTCTTTCTTTCTTTCTTTCTTTCTTTCTTTCTTTCTTTCTTTCTTTCTTTCTTTCTTTCTTTCTTTCTTTCTTTCTTTCTTTCTTCGAGAGCAAAAATCAATTATGGCTTTTATAAATATTTACCGTACAATAAAATTATCACGTTTTTTTTATTTCATCTAAAAAAAAACACGCAAAAATTATTATGCAAAAAAAAATGATATAAAAAACTTCCTTCATTATAAATTTAAATATAATTTGTTTTTTTTTCGTAAATCGCTTATGTATGAAATAAAACTTATGATTAATATCTTGAAATATCTGAACCATATGATCGACTTAGAAAGAGAATAACATCCTTGTTTTTTCAAAAGTTGAGTTTAAAATTTGGTTTATTGTTTATATACAGATTTAATTTGTTTTCTTTCTTTATTTCTTTCTTTCTTTCTTTCTTTCTTTCTCTTTCTTTCTTTCTTTCTTTCTTTCTTTCTTATTTATTGGCTAATTGATAAGGGGCGGATTGTGTCACCTTACATCAATTTTGGACGAACAACGACCAAATTTATTTGAATTACCCCTATCCCAATTTGAGATCGAAAAAAGGAGGCCCAACCCGAACCCGGTCCGAACCCGGCTCGGCCCGAACGGGCTTCGGGTCAGGTCTTAGAAATTTTTTTTTATGCTGAAGTAAAAAATATTTGATTCTATTTATAGAAACTAGACCCCATATAACATGAGTTAATTATAAAAAATCAGAGTTGTTAAAATATACTTGTTAAATGGATCTAGATACAGATACATCGTCTAAAATAATATCTAGGTAAAGATATTTTAATCAAAAATCTATCTAGATACAGATACCACATTTTTATATCTAAGTATCTAGATCCTTTAACAACTCTAAAAAATTAATTTTTCTATATTTAAATAAATTCGGGCCAGGCGGGCAGTTAAATATTCTTTAAAAAAAATATTGCGGGTTCGGGTTCGAGCCGGCAAAACTTTTTTAGAAAAATATTCGGGGTTCGGGCCGGTTTTTAGAAATAAATTTTGAGCCGGGCCGGGTTTGAAAAAATTAGGTCCCGATGCACATCACTAATCCCCAATATCTAGTCTCACCCATTTTAGCCTTAATCATTAACTTCATCGAGAGATTGGTTTATAGGAAAAATGTCTGATTCTCGCGGGGGATCGAATTCTGGTTTCCTGTGGCCCGCTTCAAATCGCTATCGTATTTGTCTACTAGTGGTCATTCCCAAATCGACAATTTTTTTGTAAATAAGATTTAAAAATATTAAAATTATTATTTTTAAAAAACACTACGTTATCAATCGGTCCGAAAAACTTATAAAATTAAAATCTTCCGACCGAGAACCGTCTCTTTCCCTTCATCTCCTACCAAAACAGCCCTATTCTCCTATAGCCCTAACCCTCCTCTGCAAATTGGGTTAAATAATTTTTAAAATTTTTTATGTATCCCCTGCTCTGAAGTGTATGTAAGTGTCAAAACTGATTTTTGGGGCACCAATAGAAAAATAGTAATAAATGTTTGAATATTCTAAAAGATTATTTTTAAATTTTTTATATGTATCCCCTGCTCTGAAGTGTATGTAAGTGTCAAAACTGATTTTGGGGGAACCAATAGAAAAACAGTAATAAATGTTTGAAAATTCTAAAGATTATTTTTAAAATTTTTTATGTATCCCCTTCTCTGAAGTGTGTATTAAGTGTCAAAACTGATTTTTAGGGAAGACAATAGAAAAACAGTAATAAATGTTTGAATATTCTAAAGATTATTAAAATTTTTTATATATCCCCTGCTATGAAGTATATGTAAGTGTTAAAACTGATTTTTGGGGAACCAATAGAAAAACAGTAATAAATGTTTGAATATTCTAAAGATTATTTTTAAAATTTTTTATATATCCCCTGCTCTGAAGTGTATGTAAGTGTCAAAACTGATTTTGGGGGAACCAATAGAAAAACAGTAATAAATGTTTGAAAATTCTAAAGATTATTTTTAAAATTTTTTATGTATCCCCTTCTCTGAAGTGTGTGTTAAGTGTCAAAACTGATTTTTAGGGGAACCAATAGAAAAACAGTAATAAATGTTTGAATATTCTAAAGATTATTAAAATTTTTTATATATCCCCTGCTATGAAGTATATGTAAGTGTTAAAACTGATTTTTGGGGAACCAATAGAAAAACAGTAATAAATGTTTGAATATTCTAAAGATTATTTTTAAAATTTTTTATATATCTCCTGCTCTGAAGTGTATGTAAGTGTCAAAACTGATTTTTAGGGGAACCAATAGAAAAACAGTAATAAATGTTTGAAAATTCTAAAGATTATTTTTAAAGATTCTTTTCTATTTACCCACATGTGTATTCTTTAAAGACTCGTTTTTATTTATTATTTCTTTTCAAAAAAAAAAAAAAATCAATTATTATTCATATCCAAGGTTTTTAAGGTAAACTGATAACGTCCATCCCTTCGGCTCTGTACGGGGACGTGTCTATTTCGGCCACTCTATTTCCTTCCGCGACAGCTTTTCTATTTATCATATTGCTAGAACTACCCGCGCTTAAGCCCTGTTTCCCGCCTTTCATGGATATTTCCTCTTGATTACTGAGTGTCTTTATGATTTGTCGGTCGCCACCGAGCACCACTACATTATCCGTAACTTGGTACTCTATCATTTCATGATCGGGCTTCGATCCTTTGCTTCTATGGTGATGAGCGTGCTTTGCTCCCTTTCTAGACGGGTTCAAAAGGTTAGGTACTGCGACACCCTTCCTGGAAGCTACCCGTATGTAATAGCAAAGCTTGACGAATATAACCGCCAAGTAGAGCAAAATCGCTAGGGCCACGGAGAAAAGGATGATGGGATACACGTTGTCGCACAAGGAATGAGCGGAATATGGGGGGATTAACAGGCCTCCGCCGATCAATCCTGCACTTCTACCCTTTTTGATGGCGCGCGATCTAGAGATCCAGGAGTCGTGAGACGCAAGTTCGTTAGAGTTTAGCTTGTTAATTAGCATTCCCTATTTTATTTCATATTAAATTTGGTTAAACATTATAAAAAATATATATATTTGAATGAATATTGATTATTAATGATATATCTCAATTCGAAATATATTATATTACATTCTATTTAACCTGGGATAATGTGATTGTTGAATAAATACGGAGATATTAACTAACTTGTAAAATTGAAAGTGTATTGAATTAATTCTTTTTTTTTTGTATATTATATAAAATAAAATAAATGTCCGGGCATATTTGTCACCTTAAGTCGGACCATGATTCCAATTAAAGATTATTCATTCTTCCTTTCTTCCTTTCTTTCTTTCTTTCTTTCTTTCTTTCTTTCTTTCTTTCTTTCTTTCTTTCTTTCTTTCTTTCTTTCTTTCTTTCTTTCTTTATCAAATACTCTCTATATTTAATCAATGACATATAATAATACCCAGACTGACGATCCATTCCTCAATGATGCATTCGAAAGCGTCGTTGAATGGCAAATCAGCTGGATCCGCCATTTTGGTAACCCGTAGAGTAAATTATTCTCGTGTTAAAAAAACGACTATTAAATTGATAACTTTGCCTTCCTCATTATCTCCATGATCAGGCAATTCCCTTAATAAAGTTTGCGTCAGAACTCAGGAATAAATTTGCCTCCTTTTAATAATGAATATGGGAATCAAAATGGCGTCCACAGCTGTTTTTTTATTGATGTGCACTTTTAACGAATGCACCGTCAGTCTTATATACCTTAACACTATAAAACTTTAATCACGTGTTCCCTTGTTTTTTTAAAAATCGCGAGTTTTTTTTTTGGAAATAATATCTTTTGTCCAGCTTATTTAGGTTTTTTTAAAAAAAGGTTTAAGAAAAAAAAAAGATCTCCATTGTTAAATAGAACACGTGACTTAAATATAGCTGACGAATCAAATTACGAAGAAATTTACGGAGATTTCTAACATAAATAATCCGGTTTAATATGTCTAACTTTCCAAATATATTTCGTCATCCAATATCATCCTTTTAGAATACTAAGATTCATATAAATGAATAAAATAAATAAAATTATGAATTATTATTAACTTCAGGGTTTCTAAGAACTTCTTTTTTTAAAAAAAAAGGAATTAGTGAGAACAGTAAAAAATCACTTCCCGTTTTAATTAATTTTTATCTTAAATGTTAGAACTTTTGGAAGACATTACGTTTAGTAGTGTTGTTAAACTACCTAACTTTAGTCAACTATAGAACAACGTAGCCATGCTTTTATTTAGAAAAAATATTCGAAACTTGAAGTTTAGATTCAAATTAACAGAGTTGTTAAAGGATCTAGATACAAAATGTGGTATATCTGTATCTAGATACATTTTTGATTAAAATATCTGTATCTAGATATTATTTTAAACGATGTATCTGTATCTAGATCCATTTAAAAAGTGTCTTTTAACAGCTCTGCAAATTAGAGGCTTAATTCAAATTTTTAGGCTAAAAGCACAACAGAGATGGTCAAGGTTAGGCGATTCAACAACAGTAACGTTTAGGTTATTTTTCTTGTTCTCTTGAATCTATCGTTAGATTCTCCAATTTAGAAAAGTGTGGGGATAGATATCAAGAAGTAGACACAAAAAAAAATCTATCCATTTCTCCATGATGATCCAATAGAATTATTTACCCTCAAAGGCACTTAATAACAGGATTAATTGAATTCGAATATATTGTTAATTGCGGGGATGTGAACCCGAACCCGAGAAATTTAAAACTGTTTGGTTGGGCATAACCTTAGAACAAACAGAGACCAATTTAAGGGCAACTCATTAAACCCGGTATAAAATGGACCTGGGGCAGGTTCGAACCCCTCTTAGAAAATCGTTTTCGATTATGTCTCCTGTTATCAAAATTCCCATTAAATGAAATTTAAAATTTTCTTGAACGGTTCGGTTTTACATCCCTGGTTAATTGTATACGTTAATTAATTGATGTAATTTATAGATTAATTAATTAACATATATAAACTGAAATATACAATCAAAAAAAAAAATTATAATAAATTGTAATATATGACAGGTGTCACGCCTTTTCCCCAACAAAAAGGTATTCCACGAAATTTTAGTAATTTTAGTAATTAGTGTTTTTTCTTCTTCTTAAAGTTTTTGAAACTTTAGATATTTTTTCTTAAAACTGATTTAGGACGCAAAATTAATAAATAAATTTGAAATTTGGAAATAACGAGTATGAAAGGTTTTGAGAGATTTATCAGCTGTTAGGTTTAGGGTTTCATTAAAAATGGCGATTTTATAAAAATTTGATTCCTTTTTTTTATACATTAATAAATTTGTCAAATCAAATCTGACATGTCACGTGATTAAAAATAATTTCCTCGAGTTGGAAGCCATATTATCCTTTTCATCGTAACTATCTTCTTTTTTTTCAAAGTGAACCGCTATAAGGGCTAATTAAAGATTTTGAGAGATTTATCAGCTGTTAGGTTTCAGGGTTTCATTAAAAATGGCGATTAATAAAATTTGATACCTTTTTTTATTCATTAATAAACTCAAATCAAATCTGACATGTCACATGATTATAATTTCCTTGAGTAGGGGGCAATTATAAATATGATGTTATCCTGTTCGGGTATTTCTTTCATTTAACTTTTCAAAACTTTTTAAACTTACTAAACTTTGTAAACTTTTCAAACTTCTAAAATTAATTCCGTAAATAAAATAAATTTAACTACATTTACCAAAAAAAAAAAAAGGAAAGAAAGGAAGAAAATTGGAAAGTTATAATAAACACCATCTAGCGAATATAAAAATATTACATAAAAAAAAAAAATGAATACATTTTTTTTGTTTAAATTTTTTTTAAATCTTAAATTAATTATTTTTATTTTTAAATATAAAATTATCCGCCAATCAAATCAAATTAAAAACATATGATTGGGATCTACGCAACTATATCCTTCCTCTTCCTTCTAGATAATAAACTAAAAATAATCAAATTCCATTCATTTAAATGGATAAAGAAAATGGCCTTATATCCGCTGCCACCATGATAATAAATGGTGATTATTAAATTTACAATTTACAAAATAATTGTTAAATTTTAATCTAATTTTTATATCTAAGAATAAATTTAGAATTGACAAAGATATTAAGTATCTATGACATATGATAATACCTAGAACTTGACGATGGCATTCGGGTAAAAAGTGTATATACATCAATTAAAAACAGCTGGGGACGCCATTTTGATAACCCGTGTCATTATGAGAAATTAATTTTAAACGAGAGGCTAATTCATTCCCCCATCAAAGAATTGCCTGATCATCGAGATAGTAAGGAAAGCAAAGTTAACAATTTAATATCAATTTTTAACATGTGCGTAATTACCATATGGTGTTGACAAAATGGCGCGTCCAGCTGATTTGCATTTCAACGAACGCTTTTCAAATGAATACGTCGTCAGGGGTTTTTTAATTTCCGTAAAGAAAAAAATTTACAAAAGATCCTTCCATAGATTAATTATATTCTTTATTTTATTTTGAACAATTTTACATAAAAAACAGCTGATCCAATATTATAAAATAAATAAAAATAAATATATATATATATATTATTGCATATTATATAAAATATACAAATCAAACTATCATATCAATTTTCTTTTACAAAAAAAAATTGAAGGAGAAAGGAATCAAAATTCGAAGTTACAAATCATTTCAAGTTCAAGTTGTCTATCTCATCCAGGAATTCGTCTAAATATGTTTAGAAAAAAATCATTTATATCTAACACAATCTATATTAAACCTAGTGTCATGAATCCCTCGTTTCGATAAATGACCTTTCCTTCTGTATATACCTTGACGTTCGGGACTCCTCTTACGTTGCCCTTTACGCACAACTCGCGATTATTCGAGCAAATCAGCTGTAACACAGAGAAACAAAATTTAGGATAAAATAAATATTCGCATTCATTCATTAAGCACGGGACAAAAGATTGCCTCCCCCCCCCCTCCCAAATTTATATTTACCCTACTATTCGAAGTTGACTTTACTTCTTAACCTTCGTTATTCATAAATGCAATAAACTTGTGCTGAAAGGAAAATTAACTTCTGGCGTAAGATAAAATAAGGGAGAGGGGGGGGGGCATGAGGTAATGATATATGACAGTCTGTCAACAAGTTAGCTATTAACCAAACATAGCCTCAAATTTTCTAATCACCGTAACCAACCTATTCGAAGAAGCTAATTCCAGAAGAAGAAAAAAAAAGGCTTCCCCGAACTGGGGACTAATTATCTTGTCGGCGTTTTCTCGAAAAACCTCTGAACGACACCCGTGTGACTGCTAAACGATTATTCTTTTGTTACATGAGGATAATTTATTAGTAAGTTGCTATTAAATATTTTATGATAAACCGCATTTTAAAAAAACGAACAAAATCCATAGCTATATATGTGTCGTAACGGGGATTCGGAATCCCTTGATTTTAAATCCTTCGCGGAGGGCGATTTAAAAAAACGTTTGAATCATATTTAACCGGAAATCAATGTATTCTAGCATGTGTTAGAGTATTCGCCCTATAAATTTCAGCCAATTTTAGCAAACGAACTTCCGAAACTACTTATAATTTATATTAAATTTTTATATGGATTTTTTCATATAAATTAGAAAAAAAAATTACTAAAATGTCTGTGGCTTAAAATGGCTGAAATTTATAGGGGTAAATACTCTACACATGCTAGAATACATTTTCCGGTTAAATGGGAATTAAATAAAATTTTACGCCATCGGTAAAAGGTTACAAATCAGAGATTCCAGAATCCCCCAAACGACATTATCTTTCGTATCATCTGTTAGAATTTTTTCCCGCCTGTATATCAGGGTTCTCAGGTCGAAAAGTTTGAATTGATGAGGGAAGGGTGGGGTGTTACTACATGTGCCACTAAGGAGTTGAAAATATTTTAAGGGGTATTTGGAAGCTGAAAAAATTTGGGATCTAACTTTAATAAGGGTAAAAAGAGTGCATTCAAAAAAAAAATGTATTCGGCGGGGGTTTAGGATTTTTTTATTTTGGCGGGAAGATTGGAAAAGTCTTCCCAGCTATGGATGAGAACCTGGAAAAATCTGCCTGAATAAAGTTTATAATTCTCTTTTTTTATATCATTTCGTCAAAATTTTTTTGTAAAATAGATAACTGGTATTAAAATGCATCTCTCCAATTGGTCATTTATTTTTAAAAACTCGAAAGCGGGAAAACCCCGGAAATGAGGAATTAAATGTCTTCATTTAAATAGTTCAAAAAGCGGAAAATGGCGCGAATGTTGCTTATTAAATTATACGATGCTAAACATCGCCCTATCATTGCGGTTACACTATATGTGTAGCTCAATTTTTTTTCTGGCTTTTTGACAATGTACATAAAAAATCATATGATATATGAAAGTAATTTATTTAATTTATTTCTAAAAAAATAATTTATTTAATTTTATTCTATAATAATTTATTTAATTAATTTTAAAAAATAATTTATTTAATTAATTCTAAAAAGATAATTGATTTAATTTATTTTTTAAAATAAAAATTTATTTCAGATATAATAATAAATCATATCTTTTAGAAAGAGTTTAATCCTATGACACGAGATATTTACACCTCGTGGAGTGTAATACCCACCCTAAAGATACTTTTATATAATAATGGAAAATTGTTTATAAATCATATCAAAATAATAAGAAACCTTACTTGATGTATGACTGGGAAAGTTCTTAAGTGACATATGAATGGTCCATTATACCCCTGCCCTTAGTAGCCAACTTCTCATATACTGTATTCGTATTACCTTCGATTTAAATAATATACTTTTCCGCATTCTAATCCAGCGATGTCGCACACGTCACGAAATACGGGCAAGAATTTTCGGCTAAAACGGCAACTTATAGATTATATTAATTTTAAGTATTTTAAAGATAATATATATACTGACTTTACGGCGTAAGACAATAGAACGAAATTCTTGTTGGAAGATAGGGCGGTCTCTAAGGAATTTGAATCTTCTATGGATAGAATCTCTGCATGGATCTCGAATAAGAGCCATACGACTAGTAATAACCAAAAACTATCGCCTTTTACGAATAATACGACCATAAATTTCGTTTTAAAAAAATTTAAAAAAAATTTATTTTCCTCTTGGATTGAAAATTCGATGTTTTATACAATATGGGGATATAAGGGAATGATTTTTCTTTTAAGTCATATGAAAGATGTGTCAAGAGCAAGAAAAGATTGAATCTTATGTGCCATCTTCCTTTGCCGGCTGAGAGTTATTTTAAAAAAAAATTAAAAAAAAAAAAAAAATAACACGCAATATAATCAAAAAAAATATTAGCTTTTTTTATTAAAGATTAATTTTTGGAGGTTACAAAATTTCTTTTTATAATACATATATATATATATATATATATATGTCATGAGATCTGTCCTTAAACCTATATAAAAATATAAATACAGAAATGATATATATTATTTTTTGTGTCAGAAAATAGAAATTGTCAAGAGGAATAGTTATTTTTTGTTAGAAATCTTCAAAAAAAATGATTTAAATCCTGGAAAAGGAAGAAAAAAAAATAAGATTTTGATTTGGTCGGGCAGTGGCATTAAATAATCTCCAATTAAATTTAAGAATTAATTTTTAAAAAGTTTTTTTATATTTCAAAAAATTATTTTATTTTATTTTTCTTTCTTTCTTTCTTTCTAAAAAAAATTAAGGTTTTTAAATTAAGCCGTCCTAAATAAATTAAAACTTAAAAAAAAATTCTTCAAAGTTTTGCATTTAAAATATTTAATTCAAAAAATGAAGACCATTTTTTATGATGTAGCAAGTGTTTTTTTATATAAATACATACATATATTCTTTATTTTTTGATAAAAAGAAAGAAAGAAAGAAAGAA